>NW_024500030.1:0-1192 GCF_017590055.1 Onychostruthus taczanowskii
TTTGGGGATTTTTTAAGGAATTTTGGGGTTTTTTACGTATCTTCCAGGACCTTTTCAACTGGCAGTATTGGTTGTTTTTCAGGTTTTAGGACCTTCAGGTACTTTGGGAATGTTTTGGGAAGTTTTTGGGATTTTTTGGGAATTTTTGTCATTTTTTTGGCGTTATTTATGTATCTTCCAGGACCTTTTCAAGTGGTGTCTTGATTCTTTTTGAGCTTTTAGGACTTTCAGATTTTTAGGGGATTTTTTTATGTATCTTCCAGGACCTTTTCAACTGGCATTTTGGTTATTTTTGAGCTTTTAGGACCTTCAGATAGTTTGGGAATTTTTTGGGAATATTTGGGATTTTTTGGGGACTTTTTGGGATTTTTTGGGAATTTTTTGGGATTTTTTGGCAATTTTTTGACGATTTTTTGGGGTTTTTTTTATGTATCTTCCAGGACCTTTTCAACTGGCATTTTGGTTATTTTTGACCGTTTAGGACCTTCAGATACTTTGGGAATGATTTGGGAATTTTTTGTGATTTTTTTTTTAGGATTTTTTTGGGAATTTTTTGTGATTTTTTTGGAATTTTTGGTAGGTTTTTGGAACTTTTTTGAGTTTTTTAGGATTTTTTAGGTTTCTTTATGTATCTTCCAGGACCTTTTCAAGCGGTGTTTGGGTTATTTTTGAGCTTTTAGGGACCTTCAGGAAATTTGGGATTTTGGGAATTTTTTTGGTGGATTTTTAGGAATTTTTTCCCCTTTTTTGGGAATTTTATGTCAATATTTTACGGGGTTTTTTAATGGCCCTTCCAGGACCTTTTCAATTGGTTCTTGACTTTTTTTATGACCCTTTAAGACCTTGAGGACACTTGGGATTTTGGGAATTTTTGGGGAAATTGTTAGGAATTTTTGGGGAAATTGTTGGGAATTTTTGGGGAAATTGTTGGGAATTTTTTGGGAATTTTTGGGGATTTTTTGGCAATTTTTGACGATTTTTTTTGGGATTTTTTAATGTATCTTCCAGGACCTTTTCAAGCGGCATTTTGATTATTTTTGAGCTTTTAGGACCTTCGGATAGTTTGGGAATTTTTTGGGAATATTTGGGATTTTTTGGGGGATTTTTGGGATTTTTTGGGAATTTTTTTTGATTTTTTGGCAATTTTTTGACTATTTTTTGGGGTTTTTTTTTATGTATCTTCCAGGACCTT
>NW_024500031.1:0-1301 GCF_017590055.1 Onychostruthus taczanowskii
TTTTTTCCCCTTTTTCCAAATTTTTTTCCATTTTTTCCAATTTTTTCCAATTTTCCCCATTTTTTCCCCATTTTTCAGACCCAACCCCGGACATGGCGACCATGGGTGATCTGGAGCCACTTTTGGGGCCATTTTGGGTCCATTTTCGGGCCATTTTTACGCCGTTTCGGGTCAATTTCTCATTTTTTCGCCGTTTTTTCCCGTTTTTTCACCTTTTCCCCCCGTTTTCCAGGCACGGCCCGCGGCATGGTGATCGCCACGGGCGACCGCACGGTGATGGGGTCACTGACCCCTCTTTGGGGGCTCCCGGAGCCACTTTTGGGGCCATTTTGGGGCCATTTTCGGGCTGGTTTTGGGCCATTTTTACGCCATTTCGGGTCAATTTCCCGTTTTTTCGCCGTTTTTCGCCGTTTTTTTGCCGTTTTTTCCCGGTTTTTCACCTTTTCCCCCCGTTTTCCAGGCACGGCCCGCGGCATGGTGATTGCCACGGGTGACCGCACGGTGATGGGGTCACTGACCCCTCTTTGGGGGCTCCCGGAGCCACTTTTGGGGCCATTTTGGGGCCATTTTGGGTCAATTTCCCATTTCCGATGTAATTTTCCCATTTTTTCCAATTTTTCCAATTTTTCCCATTTTTTCCCCATTTCTCAGACCCAACTCAGGACATGGCGACCATGGGTGATCCAGAACCACTTTTGGTCCAATTTCCCATTTCTGACCAAATCTTCTCCATTTTTTCTCCATTTTTTCCTCCATTTTTTCCCTTTTTTCCCTTTTTTCCCCATTTTCCAAATTTTTTTTCCATTTTTTCCCATTTTTTCCCATTTTTTCCCATTTTCCCCATTTTTTCCCATTTTTCAGACCCAACTCAGGACATGGCGACCATGGGTGATCTGGAGCCACTTTTGGGGCCATTTTGGGTCCATTTTCGGGCTGGTTTTGGGCCATTTTTACGCCGTTTCGGGTCAATTTCTCGGTTTTTCGCCGTTTTTCGCCGTTTTTTCGCCGTTTTTTCCCGTTTTTTCACCTTTTCCCCCCGTTTTCCAGGCACGGCCCGCGGCGTGGTGATCGCCACGGGCGACCACACGGTGATGGGGTCACTGACCCCTCTTTGGGGGCTCCCAGAGCCACTTTTGGGGCCATTTTGGGGCCTTTTCGGGTCAATTTCCCATTTCTGATGTAATTTTCTCATTTTTCCCATTTTTTCCCATTTTTTCCCCATTTTTTCCCATTTTTCAGACCCAACTCAGGACATGGCGACCATGGGTGATCCGGAACCACTTTTGGGGCCATTTTGGGTC
>NW_024500032.1:0-1191 GCF_017590055.1 Onychostruthus taczanowskii
TTTTATTTGGGGAAAAATCCGGGTTTTGTGGAGAAAATCCGGTTTTTGGGGAAAAATCCGGGTTTGGGGGGAAAAAAATCCGGGTTTTATTGGGGAAAAATACGGGTTTTATTTGGGGAAAATATGGGTTTGGGGGGAAAAATCTGATTTTATTTGGGAAAAAATCCGGGTTCTTGGGGAAAAATCTGGTGTTTTGGGGAGAAATCCGGGTTTTATTGGGGGAAAAATACGGGTTTGGGGGGAAAAAATCCGGGGTCGTGAGGGGAGATCGGGAGTTCTGAGGGGGATTCGGGGATCGTGAGGGGAGACAGGGGGGTGTGAGGGGGAATCGGGGGTCGTGAGGAGAAATCGGGGGTCGTGAGGGGAGATCGGGAGTTCTGAGGGGGATTCGGGGATCGTGAGGGGAGACAGGGGGTTGTGAGGGGGAATCGGGGGTCGTGAGGAGAAATCGGGGGTATTCTATTTGGGGTTTAGTCCGGGTTTTGGGGGAAAAATCCGGGTTTTATTTGGGGAAAAATACGGGTTTTATAGGGGGAAAAATCTGGTTTTATTGGGGGAAAAATCCGGGTTTTATGGGGAGAAAAATCTGGTTTTTTTGGGAAAAATCTGTTTTTTTGGGGAAAAAATGGCGATTTTGGAAGGAAAAAAAATCAGGTTTTTGGGGAAAAAAATCTGATTTTTGGGGGGAAAAAAATCATGGGTTTTGGGGGTAAAAATTTCTGATTTTTGGGGGGGAAATCCAGTTTTTTTGGGGGAAAAAATCCGTTTTTTGGGGGGAAAAGTCTGGTTTTTTGAGGAAAAAATGGCGATTTGGAGGGAAAAAAATTCAGGTTTTTGGGGAAAAAATCTGATTTTTGGAGGGAAAAAAATCCAATTTTTTTTGGAAAAATATCCGATTTTGGGGGGTAAAAAAATTCAGGTTTTTGGGGGAAAATCCAGGTTTTTGGGGGAAAAAATCTGATTTTTTGGGGAAAAAATGGCGATTTTGGGGGGTAAAAATATTCAGGTTTTTGGGGGAAAAAATCTGATTTTTTTGGGGAAAAATCTGGTTTTTGGAGGGAAAAAAATTCAGGTTTTTTGGGGAGAAAGTCTGATTTTTGGGGGGAAAAATGGCGATTTTTGGGGGGAAAATGGTGATTTTGAGGGGAAAAAAAAAATTCAGGGTTTTGGGGGAAAATCCAGTTTTTTGGG
>NW_024500033.1:0-1191 GCF_017590055.1 Onychostruthus taczanowskii
TTTTGGGGGATTTTATGGGATTTTTTTTTGGGAATATTTGGAAATTTTATGGGACTTTTATGGGATTTTTGAGGGGCGTTTTATGGGATTTTTGGGGTGATTTTTGGGGATTTTCAGGCTGATTTTTGTGTGAATTTTACGGGATTTTTGGGGTGATTTTTGGGTGAATTTTACGGGATTTTTGTGCGTATTTTACGGGATTTTTGGGGATTTTGGGGCTGATTTTTAGGGGATTTTGGGGCTGATTTTCATGCTATTTTCACGCTATTTTTTGGGGGGAATTCCCCTGGCTTTCGGGCTGATTTTTGGGGATTTTGGGGCTGATTTTTGTGCGTATTTTACGGGATTTTTGGGGATTTTGGGGCTGATTTTTGTGTGAATTTTACGGGATTTTTTTGGTGATTTTTGGGGATTTTCGGGCTGATTTTTGGGCTGATTTTTGGGGATTTTGGGGCTGATTTTCGTGTGAATTTTACGAGATTTTTGGGGATTTATCGGGCTGATTTTCGTGTGAATTTCACGGTATTTTTGGGGTGATTTTTGGGGATTTTGGGGCTGATTTTTGTGCGTATTTTACGGGATTTTTGGGGATTTTGGGGCTGATTTTTGTGAGAATTTTACGGGATTTTTGGGGTGATTTTTGGGTGAATTTTACGGGATTTTTGTGCGTATTTTACGGGATTTTTGGGGATTTTGGGGCTGATTTTTCACGCAGTTTTCGGTGTAGATTTTTGGGAGAATTTTATGGGATATTTTGGGACATTTTATGGAATTTTTTGGGGGAAATTTTATGGATTTTTTTGGGATTTTATGGGGAATTTTATGGATTTTTATGGCTTTTTTTTTGAAACCTTTATGGATTTTTATGGGATTTTTGGGGAAATTTTATGGATTTTTATGGGATTTTTTGGGGGAATATTTGGGAATTTTGTGGGATTTTTATGAGATTTTGGTGGGGAATTTTATAGGATTTTTGGGGAATTTCCCGCGCTTTTCGGGCTGATTTTTGTGTGAATTTTACGGGATTTTTGGGGGGATTTTTGGGGGAATAATTGGGAATTTTACGGGATTTTTGGGGCGATTTTTGGGGATTTTCAGGCTGATTTTTTTGGGAATTTTACGGGATTTTTGGTGATTTTGGGGCTGATTTTCGTGCGATTTTCACGGTATTTTTTGGGGGGGATTTCCCCT
>NW_024500034.1:0-1191 GCF_017590055.1 Onychostruthus taczanowskii
AAGAAGAGTGGAGAAAACTTAGGAAAGGAGTATTTTGTGTTTTTAACTATTGCCAAAGGAGATTTTTAAACTGCTGTTGCTCCTTAATACAGAGTTTTAAGGCACAGAAAATAGGAAATTAGAAAAGTGCGTGTTAAAACCTGCATCCCAAGACCTACATTCACCCAGCTTTGAAGGACTCTGAAGGACTATTATTAGACTTTCACTGACAGAATGTTCTTCTGAAATGTTTCTATGAGATTCACTGAATATTCATGGGTCAAGAATTTATATTTCTTTGTCAAATAGATACAGAAATGAATAAATAGAAAAAACACAATGTTCACATTAGTTTGAAAACATTTCTCATCATAGAAATTTACAGGGTTTGGTAAATAATTTACTTTCATTTGGCAGAACAGACAGATATTGTGTATTCTTTGTACATGAAAATTTAACTGTGGAAGGGAGAAAAATACAGCTAGAATTCCAAGAATGACAATGGTTCCTATTTTTAGATTTTAGGAATGGTTTTGCAGGCCAATTTCATGGCTTCAAGAATATTCTGGGGTCATATACTTTCAGATTAAGAAAGAGGTAGTTATGTTAACTGCTGGTAAAAAGCCAGCAAGTTCTGCAGTAAAATCTATTAGCTCAGACCAGAGTAACAGCAGTTAAAACCCAGGTCATGCTGGTTAACCTAAAAATCTCAGAGGAAAGGCATTTGGAACCCAACAGGCATTTGGAACCCAAGAGGTTCAGAGGGAAAATTTTTCATATCCTATTTAGCTCTGTGAAAAACTTGAAAGAAAGTCAAAAGAGAGCTTCTGACATTCAAGAGTTAAGGAAATAATTACCAAAAAATGACTGTTTAATGAATCTATACTTACAACTTATAGTAAAGCTGCCATAAAAATTCCTATGTATATGCTAGAAATAACATATAACAGGCAGAAGATATTTAGAGACTGCAAGTACTGATAGGATGCAATTGCAACTCATTTCTATGACCTGGTCAGGGAGCTCAGACACTGAGTGCTCAGTAAAATTCAACTCAGTAGTGTTCAATACTCTGCCTAAGCAAATTCTGTTACCATTTACATCTTGAGGGTGCCTTTCTTTACATTACAGTGGGTTTTAAGAAAAAGGATCACCATAATGGTAGATATATTTATGGTATATATTTAATGAGAACATATTTATGATTGGGGT
>NW_024500035.1:0-1191 GCF_017590055.1 Onychostruthus taczanowskii
TCCCGGGAAATCGGCACCAAAATCCCGAGAATCGGGCCCCAAAATCCCGGGAAATTGGCACCAAAATCCCCGGAATTCGGACCAAAATCCTGAGAATCGGACCCAAATCCCTGGAATTTGGCCCAAAATCCCGAGAATCGGACCCAAAATCCCGGGAAATTGGCACCAAAATCCCCGGAATTCGGACCAAAATCCCGGGAATCGGCACCAAAATCCCCAGAATTTGGACCAAAATCCCCGGAATTCGGACCCAAAATCCTGGGAAATCGGTACCAAAATCCCGGGAATTCGGCACCAAAATCCCGAGAATCGGACCCAAAATCCCGGGAAATTGGCACCAAAATCCCCGGAATTCGGACCAAAATCCCCGGAATCCGGACCAAAATCCCCGGAATTCAGACCCAAATCCCCGGAATTCGGACCAAAATCCCGGGAAATTGGCACCAAAATCCTGGGAAATCGGCCCAAAATCCCGGGAAATTGGCACCAAAATCCTGGGAAATCGGCCCAAAATCCCCGGAATTCGGACCAAAATTGGGCCCCAAATCCCGGGATTCACACCAAAACCCCGGAATCAGCCCCAAAATCCCACAAAATCAACCCCAAAATCCTGGGAATTTGGACCAAAATCCCAGGAAATCAGCACCAAAATCCTGGGAATCAGCCCAAAAGTCATGGGAATTTTGCCAAAAATCCCAGGAATTCAGCCCCAAAATCCCAGAAATTTTGCCAAAAATCTCAGGAATTCAGCCCCAAAATTCCAGGAATTTTGCCCCAAATCCCAGGAATTTTAATCAAAATCCCACAAAATCAGCCCCAAAATTGCCGGAATCCGACCCAAAATCCTACAAAATCAGCCCCAAAATCCCGGGAATTTTGCCAGAAATCCCAGGAATTCAGCCCCAAAATCCCAGGAGTTTTACCCAAAATGGCGGGAATTTTTCCCAAAATCCCAGGATATTTGGCCCCAAAATCCTGGGAATCAGCCTGAAAATCATGGGAATTTTGCCCAAAATCCCAGGAATTTTTCCCAAAACGGCGGGAATTTTTCTCAAAACGGCGTGAATTTTCCCCAAAACGGCGTGAATTTTCCCCAAAACGGCGGGAATTTTTCCCAAAACGGCGTTAATTTTTCCCAAAACAGCGTGAATTTTTCCCAAAACGGCAGGAATTTTTCCCAAAACGGCGGGA
>NW_024500036.1:0-1190 GCF_017590055.1 Onychostruthus taczanowskii
CCCAAAATCCTGAGATTCCACCCCAAATTCCCGGGATTTTGGGCAAAAATCCCAAAAAAATCCCAAAATTCCCACCCAGAATCTCCCCAAACGAGCGCCGGTGCAGGCGTGAGGAGAGGAGCAGGTGAGGGACTTCCAGCCAGAAAATCCCCCAAAATCCTGGGATTCCGGCCCAAAATCCTGGGATTCTGGCCCAAAATTCTTTTGGATTTCGGCCCGAAATCCCGAGATTTTTGGCAAAAATCCCCAAAAAATCCAAAAATTCCCCCCCAAAATCTCACCCCAAACGAGCATTCTGGGAAAAAGTCCCCAAAAAATCCCAAAATCCCCACCCAAAATGTCCCCAAACGAGCGCCGGCACAGCCGCGAGGAGAGGAGCAGGTGAGGGAAACCTGCATCAAAATCACCCAAAATCCCCCCAAAATCCTGAGATCCCAGCCCAAAATCCTGGGATTTCGGCCGAAAATCTCCCAAAATCCTGAGATCCCAGCCCAAAATCCTGGGATGTCGGCCGAAAATCGCCCAAAATCCTGAGATCCCAGCCCAAAATCCTGGGATGTCGGCCGAAAATCGCCCAAAATCCTGAGATCCCAGCCCAAAATCCTGGGATGTCGGCCGAAAATCGCCCAAAATCCTGAGATCCCAGCCCAAAATCCTGGGATGTCGGCCGAAAATCGCCCAAAATCCTGAGATCCCAGCCCAAAATCCTGGGATGTCGGCCGAAAATCGCCCAAAATCCTGAGATCCCAGCCCAAAATCCTGGGATGTCGGCCGAAAATCGCCCAAAATCCTGAGATTCCAGCCCAAAATCCCGGGATTCTGGCCCAAAATCCTTGGATTCCAGCCCAAAATCCTGAGATTCTGGGCAAAAGTCCCAAAAAAATCCCAAAATTCGAACCCAAAATCTCCCTGAACGAGCGCCGGCACAGCCGCGAGGAGCGGAGCAGGTGAGGGAAACCCGGCCCAAAATCACCCAAAATCCCCCCAAAATCACGGGATTCTGGGCAAAAATGCCAAAATCCCAGCCCAAAATTGCAAAAAAATCCTGGGATTCTGGCCCAAAATCCCCAAAAAATCCCAAAATTCGAACCCAAAATCTCCCTGAACGAGCGCCGGCACAGCCGTGAGGAGCGGAGCAGGTGAGGGAGTTCCAGCCAGAAAATCCCCCAAAATCCTGGGATTCCGGCCCA
>NW_024500037.1:0-1189 GCF_017590055.1 Onychostruthus taczanowskii
ACACAAGTTATTTTCTGGTTTTTGAGGTTTTTTTTGCCTTAAACTGGACTTGGTGCGTAGTTCACTTAATTTGCTGTGGTTGTCAATCTGGTAGGGCATTGCCAGAAGCATCTTCATTACTGGAAAAGCTGGAGAACGTGTTTAGAAGGAGTTTTACAAAGAAATAAAGTTGTTTCATTCCATGGGACTGTCCACAGGGTAGTGAGTGCAGGTGTCACTTAAAGGACGTTTTATTCAAAGTGTGTACATTTTAAATATGGCATTTTCTAGTGGCTTCAGGTTGGTTACATGCTTTGCAAATGTGGTTTACCTCTGTGAAATGACTATAAAAGTAGCACTTCAGCTTTCACTGCATTGTACCTCTGGTGTTTCTAAATTTACCTCTACTCATAGAAAATACATTGGCTTTTGGTTTTTTCCTGTCTGCCGATGTCTGAGGGGTTTTGAGCTCTGTGATCACCAATAATAAAGGATGCATTTAGTTGTTGGTTTACAAGTGAGAATTCAGCCAGCTCTGTTTCCCAAAGCTGGATGTGGTTGAAGGATTGGCATTTTTGTCTTCAGAAGTCATTTTGTTGGTGTAATGAGAAATACTAACACACTTTTTCTTCTGATTTTAGGAGTGGCCACACACTACTTGCCTTCTGGTTTTCTCGACAAGAAGGAAAATTAAACAGACAGCAAACTATTGAACTGGGACATCACATTCTCAAAGCACATATTTTTAAGGTAACGGAAAATCAGATGAAGGTTTACACCAACCTCATCCACAGCACTGGCAGCACTCAGTCTTGTCTTGTCGTGGGGTTGCTGTAAGAAGTGTGATTGCTTGAGGCTGCTGAAGCATGTAGAAGTCAGCTTTAGAAAATTGGCTGTGGTACCTAAGAAATGCTTAAAATTAAACCCTCCTTCAGATGGTAAATTCAGCAGATAGCCTCCTTACCTAGAATTGCTCTCTACCATAAGATGCTTCTTACCCTGAAAGATGAATTCTTGTAGCAGCAGCTAGAAAAAAAGGAAATCTTTAAAAAAGAGCGATTTTGAAGAATCTGATGAAAATTCAGGTTGTAACGGGAAAATCTGATCATTGTTGCAGTTGGCTGATTGGTCCACCCTGCTCTTCACACTGACATTTAAGACCTGGGTAATTGAAAGGCAAACTTGGATGTGAGTGTCAATATGACCCATA
>NW_024500038.1:0-1182 GCF_017590055.1 Onychostruthus taczanowskii
CCCCTCCCCTCTTATTTACAGACGCCGCTCGCTCCCGCCCCTCGCCCTTCCCTCGCTCGGCAGCCGTTCTTCCCCCGCCCCCCGGCACCCAGCGGCGAGGGGCGGGGCGCTCGCTCTGGGGGGCTGCAGTACCGCTCTCTGTCCACAAGGCGGCAGCGCTGCCGCCGGCCACAGCTGGGGCTGCCGCTCGCCTCGAGGGGAGGGAGGCAAAAGGAACCGGCGCGATCCCCTTCGAAAAATCCTCAAAGATAAATGCCCCAAAAAAACCAGCACAAAACAAAAAACAACCCTGCCTCTAACCAAATAAAAGCCCCCAAACCCCCCTTTCTTTAAAACTATATTTAACTATTTTTATATTTATATTTTTCATATTTACATTTATAATGTATATTGATGTATAATGTTATTTCTATTCTATATTACATCTCTTCCTATTACTTATATTTCTTTTTATTCCATACTTTTATATATATATGTTCATATATTTATTATAAGTTTCTATATTTAGGTTTATAATCATAAAATACTTATGTTCTTTAAAATAAAAACCTTGCCTCTTAACAATTTCTGTCTCTATAAAATTAATAATTATATATTGTTTAAAATAAAAGCCCCGCCTCTAACCAAATAAGAATAAAAACCCACTTTCTTTAAAACTACAATTAAATATTTTTATATTTACATTTTTCATAATTATATTCACATTTACATTTGTATTTTATATTCACGTATTTTATTTATAGATACATATACATCACAATGTAATATTATCGACAGAGTATTATTTATATTATATCTTTTTCAATTTCTAAGACTTATAATTCTTTCTATTCTATATTTTTATATATATTTTATGTATTTATGATACAGTTCTATATTTATATTTTTAATCATTATTTCTATTTTTATTATTTATAGGAAAAGCCCTGCCTATAGCTACATCAAAACCATCCACACCGATTTTTAAATAATATTTAAATATTTTTACATCTACATTTTTTCATATTTAGATTCACATTTACATTTACAGTTTATATTGATGTATTATATTTACAGATGCATATAACATACCACAATATAATAACATATCTATATACATTATCATTTATATTATATATCTATTTCTAATACTTATATTAACATTGTTCATTTTTATATATATTTTATTATATATTTCTATAT
>NW_024500039.1:0-1187 GCF_017590055.1 Onychostruthus taczanowskii
GTCTGAGGGGGGTTCAGGGTAATTTTGGGGAGTTCAGGGGGGTCAGTGCAGCACTGGGGGTGTCAGGGTAATTTGGGGGGGGTCTTCCAGTGCAGGGTGATGCTGGGGCTGGGGTGACAGCCCGGTCCTGGGGGGTCAGAGTGGTGCTGGGGGGGGGGTGTCAGGGTGTCACTGACAGGGCTGAGGGGAGCTCAGTGCCATTGGGGGGTGTCAGGGACATCAGGGGGTGTCAATGCCAGGGCTGGGTGGCCCTCAGCCCATCCTGGTGGTCCTCAGCCCATGCTGAGGGTCTCAGCCCATGCTGGGGGTCTCAGCCCATGCCAGGGGGTGTCACTGAGGGGCTGAGGGGGGTGGCAGTGCCATGGGGGGTGACGTTGCCAAGGCTGAGGGGTCTCAGCCCATGCTGGTGGCCCTCAGCCCTCCCTGGGTGGGCTCTGGGCGTGAGCCCACCCTGAGGGGCTGTGAAGGGTCTTCAGGGGCTGTGAGAGCTGAGGGGCTCTGAGAGCTGAGAGTGCAGTGAGGGCTGTGAGGAGTTCTGAGGGCTGTGAGGGGCTCTGAGAGCTCTGAGGGGCTCTGAAGTCTGAAGGTTTCAAAGGGCTCTGAGAGCTGTGAGTTCTGAGGGCTCTGAGGGGCTCTGAGAGTTCTGAGGGCTGTGAGGGGCTCTGAGAGCTCTGAGGGGCTCTGAAGTCTGAAGGTTTCAAAGGGCTCTGAGAGCTGTGAGTTCTGAGGGCTCTGAGGGGCTCTGAGAGTTCTGAGGGCTGTGAGGGGCTCTGAGAGCTCTGAGGGGCTCCGAAGGCTCTGAGGTCTGTGAGGAGCTCAAAGGGCTCTGAGGTGTGTGAGGGGCTCTGAGGGGTTGTGAGGGGCTCTGAAGGCTGTGAGGGGCTCTGAGGTCTGTGAGGAGCTCTGAGGGGCTCTAAGGTCTCTGAGGGGCTCTGAGGGGTTGTGAGGGGCTCTGA
Source organism: Onychostruthus taczanowskii (assembly GCF_017590055.1). Taxonomy (NCBI): domain Eukaryota; kingdom Metazoa; phylum Chordata; class Aves; order Passeriformes; family Passeridae; genus Onychostruthus; species Onychostruthus taczanowskii. Next base: position 957 of record NW_024500039.1, read on the forward strand.
AGGCTGTGAGGGGCTTTGAGGTCTGTGAGGAGCTCTGAGGTCTGTGAGGAGCTCTGAGGGGCTCTAAGGTCTCTGAGGGGCTCTGAGGTCTGTGAGGGGCTCAATGGGCTCTGGGCTCTGTGAGAGGGGGGCCCTCACTCCCGTCTCCCGGCCGGGACTCACCGTCGGCGCAGCTCGGCGGGCAGCGGGGCCGGCGGCAGCGGCGCGGCGCGGGCCGGCATCGGGAGCGGG
>NW_024500040.1:0-142481 GCF_017590055.1 Onychostruthus taczanowskii
GGAGTTCGCAAGCAGTTTCCTGATGCATGTCTGTATCATTACATGGACGACATTTTGGTGGCTGCGTCCACCCAGGATGAGCTGCTGAACATTCAGCCTCGGTTGCTGGATGCTTTGCATGCTCATGGGCTGCAAGTGGCTCCAGAAAAGGTTCAAAAACAACCACCTTGGAAGTATTTGGGGGTCAAAATTCTGGAACAGACAATTTGTCACCAAGAGGTGCAATTTGTGCATTCTGTGAAGACACTGAATGATGCTCAGAAATTGGTAGGTGTCATCACTTGGTTGCGTCCATATTTGGGACTGACCGATGCACAGCTGTCTCCGCTGTATGATTTGTTGAAAGGAGACATTGATCTAAAGTCACCTCGCACATTGACCCCTGAGGCGCAAAAGGCACTGGAGGTGGTTCAGCAAGCTGTTTCGGCTTGCCAAGTTCATCGCATTGATCCCTCCGTTGATGTCACTGTGTTCGTCACCACTCCAGATTCGCATCCCACAGGTATCATTGGCCAGTGGAGTGACAAATGGTCCGATTCCTTGCACATCTTGGAATGGGTTTTCCTGCCCCATCAGCCGCAGAAGACGGCAACTGCATTGTTTGAGCTAATCGCTCGCTTGATAATCAAATGCCGGCAACGGTGTTTGCAATTGATGGGTGCGGATCCCGCAAAGATTGTACTCCCGGTGCAACGGGAGGATTTTGACTGGAGCTTTGCAAACAGTGTGTCCCTGCAGAGTGCTCTGGAAAACTTTTCAGGGCAGATCACTTATCATCTGCCCAGCCATAAGCTGTTGCATGTGGCGAAATTCACACGAATTTCTTTGCGGCCCAAAAATAGTCAGGAACCCGTGCAAGGACCCACCGTCTTCACTGACGGTTCCGGGAGGACCGGAAAGGCCATTGTTACCTGGAGGAACGGATCTGAGTGGCAGGTTTTGGAAGGTCATGAGGATGGATCAGCCCAATTGGTTGAACTGAGGGCTGCTGTCATGGCATTTGAGAAATTTTCCCAGGAGCCTTTCAACTTGGTCACGGATTCCGCCTATGTGGCCGACATCGCGCAGCGACTGGGTCATTCGGTTTTGAAGGAGGTCAGTAATCCTGCCTTGTTTCATTTGCTGAAGACCTTGTGGTGTGCCATTCAGGCTCGGGTTCATCCCTTCTACGTTCTGCATGTGAGGAGTCACACCTCTTTGCCAGGTTTTATAGTGGAAGGTAACGCGAGGGCTGACAAGTTGGCTAACCCAGCATGGGTAGCACCTCAGCCTGATACACTCGCGCAGGCCAAGGCATCACATGGGTTTTTCCACCAAAACGCACATACCCTGCAGAAGCAGTTTCAGCTGACGCCAACTGAGGCTCGTGACATTGTCGAGTCGTGTGACGACTGCCACGCGCTTGCTCCGCCTTTGCCGGCAGGGGTAAACCCCAGAGGCCTTAGGGCCTTGGAGCTTTGGCAGACCGATGTCACCCAGATTGCCGAGTTTGGCCGGCTCAAGTATGTGCATGTCACGGTGGACACGTTCTCCTCTGCGATGTGGGCTTCTGCTCACACTGGAGAAAAGGCCCGTGATGTCATTGCCCACTGGAGGCAGGCCTTTGCCGTTCTGGGCATACCTTCTGCTGTGAAGACCGACAATGGTCCTGCTTACGCATCACAGAAGGTGCGGCAGTTCCTGCAGTTGTGGGGTGTCTCACACAAGTTTGGTATCCCTCATTCTCCGACTGGTCAAGCTATTGTAGAACGCGCTCATGGTACTCTGAAGCGGGTTCTTCAAAAACAAAAACGGGGAATGCAGGGTGAAACCCCGCACAGTCGGTTGGCAAAAGCTTTGTACACAATCAATCATCTTACAGTGCCGCAGAACTCAAATAATCCTGTCATTTTGAACCATCATCTCTCGTTGCAGGCTGCGGATGAGGCACTTCAGCCTCGAGCGAAGGTTCAGGTGCGGAATTTAGTCACCAAACAGTGGGAAGGTCCCTATGACCTTATCGCTTCGGGGCGCGGGTATGCTTGTGTATCCACAGATACTGGGGTACGCTGGGTACCTTCGAAGTGTGTTCGCCCTGACCTGCGACCGCAGAGACAGAATCTGGCCGACGGGCAACATGGAGACCGTGACCAACCTGAAAGGCATCAAGCGGGTGGCTCATCGAGTGATGACTCGGATGCAGACGACGCGAGTGATCACTCTGATGACTCCTCCGCAGATGGACACTGAACATTGTTCATGTTTGTTTTTTCACATTGTTCATTTTCTTTTTCGTTTTTTCTTTTTTAGACAGAAAAGGGTGAGATGTCGCCCTGATTTTGTAAGACTTTGTTAAGCCTTCTGATGTTTACATTCTTTCAACAAACTTTCTCACACACAGTTCTGTAAATAACCTATGTTTTGCATTCTTTCATGGAGGTGGAGAGAATTGATGGACCCTTGGTCTGTCCAGTGGCATTGGAGAGGTGGCACTGTCACCCTCCAATCCACTGTCACCTTTGGAAAACTATAAATGTTGGAGTCAGAAAATAAAGTTTTTCTTCTTCTTCTTTTTTGTTCCCCTCGAGAGCAGCAGTGTCTGTGTCATCATTTCGTGCCTTATCACAACACTTGCTAGCTCTCATTTTCAGTAACACTGACTACATGCATGACAAAAATAATTACTTTTCCATTTCTCTTCCTTCTGGGTTGGTTTAGTCCCAGTTGGTTTGTTTTATATTTACTGGTCAGCACCTATATCAGAAACAAAAGAAGGACTGAGATTAACTGGTTAATGCTGGACCTCTGTGAAGTTTTCACATGCCACTTTCTGCCACCACTGTGTAATAAAAATATTGAATTGCTCTTTTCCAATTACACAAACTGACAGCAGAAGTCCAGGAGCAAAGTAAGCATGCATGCCTCCATGGGTTGTGGATGTGAGAACATACTGTGTGTCCTACTGCAAAGAGATTAAGAAGTTGCCTGCTAGGGATTTCTGGCATGCACAGATACAGGCAAAACAGAAGAGGAGGGAAGTAACCTTGTAAACCTTTGCACTTTGGTGTCCAAAATCCTCTGCCAGCCTATATATGCTTCACCCAGCCTGTATAATTGAGCTGCTCTCTACATCTGCTAATTTGTATAAAGCAGAAGGAATACATTAGTGCATTTGACTACTGAAAGGCAAAACTAAAAAAGATTTTTAAGAACTCTGTGTAGTTATTAGCAGTCAAAAATTACAACATCCTCTTTGGTGTTTCGAATTAGGTTTAGGAAGGAAATTCCATTCTAGAAAAATGTCCAGCTGAAGGGGCATGTAACGGAATGTGCATCCAATGACATGATAAAGTCCACTGAAGAGAAACTGAAAATATCACAAAATAGGTCTTCCAAACACTAGGAATTGAACCAAGATGACCAATATGCAGGAAAGGCCTAGATAATCACCCAGCCTTTTTTGTTGTTTTTCAGAAAGAAGGAAAAGGAAAGAGGAAGAGGAGAGAGAGAATGAGAACAGGGAGCTACTGTACACAGGTGTCACTGCTTTCTGGGAAGATGAACAACAATATCTTGAGGTATTTAAAAACAATAATGATATTTCCTTTTCACAGTATCCTTAAAGCAGATTTAAATAAGTCCCTTGTATGCTCCACCTGGATAGCAGCAACCATCTCTTCTCATCTTCATCTTTGTTGCAGTGCACCTGGAATTGTAGCCAGGGACCATCAGGCATCTAATTGTGTTGGCAATATGTGGATGCTTACTTCACTCATTAGCTCCCATTTAACACATTTCTTTGTGCAGAGAACAAAGGACAAATCTGAGAGTGTTTCTGAGAAAAAGCCTGTCTTGGCTTGCCCACACCTGGGGGACAAGGCCCAGACTCTGCTGACCCAGTGAAATGCTGACAAATAAGAGAAAAAGAAAAAAGAAGTGCAGAGACAACGCTGTCTCAGGAAAGCTAATCCTTAAAATTTCCTTTTACTTAAAAATGTAAATTGGACCTATTTTGTTTGGATTTTGCATTTGCTTATTTTAAATGGAGCATGGCATATGGTCCAATATAATGATTTTAAAATAGTTTCAGCTATGGATGTTTGCAAAGCCATTAAAACTAATATGTCTTTCTACACCGAGAATAAAATAAAATAAATAAAATAAAATAAAATAAAATAAAATAAAATAAAATAAAATAGTAAACAAAAGTTTTATCTCCATTTCTGTTATTGAAAAATTTATTCTACAAGGCACTAAGCAAGCGGTGAGTTCACAAAGGACAGATTTTTAAATAAACTATAATTCCACTTGCTTGTCTTGTATATGTGGGAAAATTGGTACAACTATAACTGGAAACAAAATAGCTCAAAGAGGACTAAATACAAAATAGGAAAATACTTTGAAATATTAGGAAATTTTTACATCTTTCACTGAGTAATCTTAGACTTCAGAAAACACTGGCAGCAGAAATACAGCAGTCAGGAGTGTGTTTTACTTCACATTCATAGGATCCACTTTCTAAGGCATATGTAATTTATTTTTGCCAAAAAAGACCTGTTGTGAGACTGGATCTCCCCATTTGAAGGAATGGTTGAAGGTACGAAGACAAATCTGTACTCAGCCTTGGGAGAAGCAACAACTCCACAAAGAAGAGTGAGACAAAGTGTAGACAAGTCTTTAAACTTACCCTGCAGAAAATTATTCCAAGATGGGACTGCATAATGGACTTGTCTTTCACTGGTACTTAGAGCAGCAGAGGTGACACAGCTTCCCATGCTTTTTGGCAGCTGCTTGCAGTTCCCTTACAGCTGGTTTTCCAGGCTCACAACTGCCAGTGATGACAACACAAGTAATCACTCCCAGGATCTGCCTCACTTTGAAGAGATTCAGGCACTGGACAACTGATTTGCTACCTGGAGTGTTGGACATGCGTTTTGCTATGATATTTTTTTTTGTGATTTGACTGTCCTGTTTTGCTCTGTTTGTTGAAGCAAGCAGCTAATCTATGTCTGGAGGAAAGTGTCTGGTTCAGCAGTCTGCAAACATGCCAGTGCAGTGACTTCTGCATTCCTGTTTCCTCTCCATACCTGCCAGTAATGTGGAACTTGCATATGCAATACTCTCTTGCAGTCTGGGAGATACTTTGCTGCTGTTTTGCTCTGTGCACTCAACAATTGCTCTCCTTTCTGAAATCTTTTGATTTTGCTGTTGTTTTTAATTCATGACCTGCTCCATGAAGGGTCTTAGACTTATATCATGGCAGTCTTTGACTGTTCAAGATTTAACTAGTTTCTTTCAATTCGCCTTCCACACTGTGCACTGTTGATACAAACAGTATCATTGCTGGCCTCCAGGTTTGCAGAATGAGTCTTCAGAGCCCTCTATGCTAAAAATCAAACAAATACACACTTTAATTACCATTAAAATATCCAGATTAAACAAAATTCAGGATTCCCTGGGGAAACCTCCTTTTGCTTCTAAGATCTAGAAAAAAGCAATGGACAGTGGATCCATTTATGTAACAACAGCACTTTTCACCATATTTTTGTGTAAAGAAAATTAATTAAGACTTGCTAATTTAAACATTAAAACATTAGGAAATGCCAGAATAAAAATTGCTTGAGCAATCCTAATTCCACCTCCACCCCCATACACACATTCTGTATTTAATGAGTTTGCATGGCCTTTAATTACACTTTCAGGTACCATGCGGGCTCCTTAGATAGTACAGAATGCACAAAACTGGTAAGTTTGCCTATTGCTTTCTCCTTTCTTTCTTCTTCTTCTTTTTTTTTTTTTTTTTTTTTAATGTTACCAAGTTTTAATGATACATGGCAGAGAGGCAACATATCTAACATCATGAAAGTCCCTAGAGTTTCCTGAAAACCTGTGGCTAAGGAGAGACAAGAACCTATTAGCACCACAGCACAGAAACCTGCAGTGTCAGCAGCAAGCAGATGATCCATGCAGAAAGATATTATTTATGCCCCAACCATGATGAAAGGGTTGCAACTTACTCAGTGCTAGTCAACCCAAAGGTGCAGTCCTAAGGTATCTGACTCCTTAGTTCTGCAGCTCAGGACATCTTGTTCTCCACCTCTTGCACAGCTGCTTTTCCCTCTGTCACTCTTTCCAGCAGTGAGGAGATCTCTGAAGCTTCAACCAAGTGTAAGAATAGGACATCTCAGTGTTCAGGAAAAAAGAGAAAAATAAACATGCTGGCTTGGGTAAATACGGAATTGTGGCAGAACTCCAATGCAAAAATATACAGAAGATGGAAGGAGGAATGGGCTACACAGGAGGAATTTACAAACATTGCCTGGGCATGTAGGAATGGTGTCAGGAAAGTAAAAGCTCAGCTGGAATTTAAACTTGCATGTCAGTAGTAGCAAAAAGAGCTTCAGCTGCTAAATGGTAAGCAGCTGAACTAGGAAAAAGGCATCTGGTCACTGAGTAGGCTGGGTGTTTTACTCTAAGTGGACACACTCAAACCGGAGGAGCTCAATGCCTTCTTTACACAGCAAGGTCTCCTAGGGTTTCAGGCCTGATATTCATGGAGGGGGAGACATACCATGAGTGGGTGAATTAGGAGTTGCTGGAGAAACTTGGCTTATACAAGTCCATGGAAATACAAGGGCTGTGTCCAAGGATGCTGGGAGAGCCGTTGGATGCCAGCACAAGATTTCAATCACCTTTGAGGAGCCATGGATATCCCTGCCAACTGTAAAAATGTTGCATTTATACCTAAAAAGAACTCAAAGAACAGCCCAAGCAACTGCAGACTGTCCGGTCACACTTCAACCCCTGGCAAAAAATATCATAAAAAAGTTCTCTTGTATGATATTTCTGAACACATGAAGGAGAAATAGGCAATTGTGAATAATCAGCACAGGTTTCACCAAGGATAATTCATAACAGCGAATGTGCCTGATTGCCCTTTTTTGATAAAAGAATGGGATTTGTGGATGGGTGAGAGCAATGGATGTTATTTACCTTGAATGTAGCAACATTTTCAATTCTGTCTACTAGCATTCCTGTATTTAAGCTAAGACATTATGGTCTGGATGTGTAGCCAACTGATCCAACTTTGAATGAGGTCAGAGGGTTGTGCTTAATGAGTTGTACTCCACCTGAGGGCTGTGTTGTGGCATCTATCCTAGGACTGACCCAGCAGGAGAATCAATTGTCCAAAGAGGTTGTGCAGTCTCCGTTGCTGTGGGTTTTCAAGACCAGGCTGAGTCCTAAGCAAACTGGTCTGACTTCATTGCTGTAGAATCCTAGGAGATAAGAGGGCTAATGTGTGTGTCTCAAACACCTATAGCCAGATAGCTGTGGAGCCAGCCATGGATTGTTGGTGATAACAGCCAAGAATTGTTGGTAATAATAAACCGAGAAAGAAGAGGATGTGTCTGGAGAAGAGTCCATAAGGAGGTAGGGCAGCACATTTCTGGGACAAACATCCTTGTTCTGGCTGCTGGAGACGAGCACAACACAACCCAAGTGCAGGGATAAGGCTGAGAAGTGGGCATGGACTGTAAGAGGGGATTGAGACCACCAAAGATCCCCAAAGCCTTCCAACCCATTTCCAGAAAAGTCTAGAGGAATGGACTGCACAGGATTACTAATTTGCATAGAAAGTGAGAAACTTATCTCCAAGATGGGGAGATTTATCTGTAAAAGGTACCCCCATAAAGCTTGGGTGTGCAGGTGCTCCCAGAAGCCTGAACATACCATCAGCTGGATCAGTGCTGGAGCCAAGGCTGGTGATCTCACTTTCTCCCTTTTTTCCTTTTACTCTGTCTCCTCCTCTCCAATCCATGCCTCTGTTTTCATTCAACTTACCCCATTACCCAAACCCAGTGCCATGTGCTTATACCAGTTTACACACCATGAGTATCATTTACTAATAAAACTTTTAAGCTTTTGTAGCCCTTCTGACTTGTAATTTCTTTCAACCGTGAGCATCTACAAATCTGGGGTACACCCCTCCCCCTTAAGCCACAATTTCTGATCCTGCTTTGAACCTGGATGATCCTGTAATTACCATCATGGGGGCTGAATACTTGAAAAGTGCTATGGATGCGGAATTCTCTTCCAACATGAAGTTATTTCACATCCATTTTTCAACCAAGGTACAGAGACTTCAACTACTCCACTGCTGAAAACTTTCTTTCCCTTACTTACTGTATCAATTGCATAGTTGGATCTGTTCAGTGTATCTTAGATATGCTCACACATCAGAGACTACAGGTATCCCAGTACAAATACCTACAAAACAAGAAACTGCTTAACTAAGAAGCAGAAATCTGTCTTATCTCACAGTTCATAGAAAAAAGAATGAGGGAGAGAGAGAATGGGGAGAAAGAGACTGATAGAAATACACTAGGAACAAACAAAGCACCAGGAAAGAATGAGAAGATGCAGGGCAGATGAAGCCATTCTCCTTCAACACTAATCCTCTTGCTGTCCTGGTTGTGCTGCCAGTACAAATGGCGCCCCTGTTCACAGGGGATGGGGTGTAGAGCAGAGGAATGAGGAAGCAAAGTGCTGCTCAAAGTACTCCTATCTTTCTGCAGCTCCAGACCAGTCCTTACAGGGTGCATACAGCAAGGCAATACATCTAGAGGGATAAGTGGAGAATAGAATTAATTTTACGCCCAGGTGTGGGAGTAAATTGTTCTGCTGCAAACCTCAAAGCAGTTCTCTTCTGCTGCATTGTTCTTTCTGTAGCCCTGTTTGACACTGGATTTCTGATGTCTGCACCCAAACGGCAGAGCTGTCACAGAAAGTATCTCCCTCATCATCCAGCTCCAATTTTTTCTGGTACCCTATTTCAAGTAAACCAAACATTTTATCTTGACATAAATAATATAAAAAGGGGTTAAAAGGGCAGACTTGATTCTAATCTGTCCTCCAAATATGCACAATTTGAGCTTTTAAGATATTTTACTAACAGAATGAATCAGTAAAGGAATTTCACATGGGATCTTGGTTTCTGACAGCATTGTTCAGACATCTTTAATGATAATAGAGATTTTAAACAGAAAAGGATGTGAGCATGGTGATGTTCTACATAGAGTCTTAGTGAAGTTGATTTTCACACAGTTGATTTTCACACAGACACTTTTCCTCTCTGTCAGGAGAGACCAGTGAGAGGAGGGAATGATGGTTCTCCTGGTGAGCACTGGCCACTGTGCCTTTCTGCTGTCCCACACACCTGGGCTGTTTCTAGCTTGTCAGTGGATAAGTTTCTCTGCATGTGACAGCACTGCTGAGTCAGGAGGGCAGTTCACTCATGCACACAACTCAGATCACTGCATGTCTTTCCAGAGCAGGGCAGAAGTTGCTGTGCACCAGCCTACAACATACAAACAACAGTGCACATTTGTCAGCAGCTCACACACCAGGCAAACCGGGTCAGGCATTTGTAGACAGACGAACATGTCAATCAATTATATTACCTTAATATTCCCACTTGCTGTTACAAAATGTCAACTGGTATTACTAAATGTCAAACCCTAATTCCAGCTAAGGGAGACTAGAAGGCACAATCTATCAGTCAGTAAAGCTGACTAGCTTGCTCACCAGCACAAATAACCCATGCTTCTCTCTACAGTGAAACAACAGGCTTGGCATGGGCTAGAAATGGTTTCTTCATCTTAATTTTCCTCTCTCCATTCCCTACTCCTCTCCCACCCCAGAAAATTTCAGCTAAAGTTGTTCATGAGAGAATACTGGCATGCAGGATAACCTCCTTAACCACTCTTCCAAATATGCTCAATGCATTTGGCATAAAGTCCTTCTAACAATAAGTGACCTCAGCCTCTTACTGAGAGGTTGATATCGTCTCAGCAGGTTGTGGTGAGGAATGGCACAAGGATTTCAAAGGTCTGAGCAAGAGGTGACATGGTGGATGTTAGTATTTTGGGGCCATTTCTGGAGTCCATCAGCCTGTCTGCTCAGTACGGCTGAGGCCGAGCATTGGTGTGTGGTGGGCGTGGGAGGGTGATTACACCTCAGAGTTGACATAAAGACGCCAAGGCCCTGCCAGTGTTCATCCGATCTGAAGTCACAGGTCTTGTTTGGAAGCAGTGGAGACTTTTCTTTTGCATTCCTTTGCATTTTTTCACTTGGTGAGTTTTTGACTAGGAGACAACATCTACATCGGGGAAAGATAGCAGCAAAACCAGTCATAAAAATCCATAACCAAACTATATATCCTGCGGCTGATAGACCACTGTGGGTCTTACCATTCTCCCCTTATTCTCCTCTAATTCTTTTTCTACTCCAGTAAGCGATCACCCCTCGGACAGGGCTGCTCCCGGAAGGCTTCTCCCGGCTCATGCCGCCACCAGCACCCGCAGCTGCGGCAGATGCCGCTCGGGTGCTGCCCGGAGGCGACAGCTAACGGTGACTACCACGGGAACGCGGAGCCGTCAGCGGGCATTAGTGATGGTGGCGACGCAGATGTTGCTTTTTTAGCGACACACGAGCAGGAAAGGCGTCTCCTTGCCAGGGCAACCCCCGTCCACACACCTCAGCAGCCCCGATGCGGAGCGCAGGGCTTTCCCCCGCCGAGGAGCGCGGTAGGCCAGACCCGGCTCCGCGGGGAAGGGCTGGCGCCCGGCCCGGCGCGGCTCCGCAGCGAGGGTACGCCCGCAGCGCAGCCCCAGCCGCGCCGAGCCGGGCGGGACCGCCCCGAGGAGGCCGGGAAGAACGGCGGGGCGGGACCGGACGGGGCAGTGCCGAGCCGAGCCGAGCCGCGATGGAGGGCTCCGAGGCGGCCAGCCTACTGGGGGAGAGCAGCCTGGGGCCGCCGGCCCGGTTCAAGACGTACCGGCGGCGGTGGTTCCTGCTGGCCGTCGTGTGCCTGCTGAACTGCTCCAACGCCATGGTGAGTGCGGCCGCCTCTCCCGGCGCGGGCAGCCGCTCCCCGCAGCCGGCCTGCGGCTGGGACGCTCCTCCGGGGTGCTGGGGAAGGGGGCGGCAGCAGGGTGCCCGAGCAGCAGGCGGAGGCGCAGAGCAGGCAGGGCACGCAGCCCTTCCCTGCCGCCTCGCTGTGCAGCAGGTCTGGAGAGCAGCTCTGGCCGCTGCTGCTGCTGGTGCGGAGGGAAGACGGGCTGACATGGCTCGCCAGAGCCAAAAGCACCTCCTGTTTCTTCCTAGAAGCAGCCAGGCAAATCCTCAGAGCTCTGCCCCAGTGCCCTGTCTCAGATCCACCCCCTCATCCTTGGAGCACCGGAATCGGTTGTACGCGAACAGTTCAGAGAAGCCTCAGCCTGGCCGTGCCTTATGGACGGAATAACCGGCTTTTACTTTTGAACTTTGTCGTTTTACTTATGACCTAGGCCTTCACGCTTTCCTTTCTGACCGGTGGGATCCGGGGCGCCGAGGGGTGGTGACGGGGGAAGGGCAGGATGGGGCGGGAGGGTGTGTGGGATCTCCAAGAGCACAGCAGGAAGTACCGCAGGAAGACTGGGTTGAAGCAAAATGTGTCCTGGAGCTCCGCGAAAGTTGCTGCCGAGTCCACTTCGTATGCCATGGGGAGACAGAGAAAGTATTCATCCTTTCTGAGGGTCACATGTTTCTAGCCTAAGAATAGCAGAGCAGTGTTGAAACGCCGTGAGAGAGGAGCAGGAGTTAACTCTGCCGCATCGCTTGCCCGTGACAGCAGATTTATCTGGTCAGGAAAAGAATCAAGTTTCCTTTCAGGGTCTATTGCATATACAGAACGCTATAGGAGTGATTATGCACTAAACAGATGGTTTTATGAACTTGTTTTTGCCTACTCTTGCTGCCTTGTTCTGAGAGACTTGAAAAAAATTGCATACCAGATCATACCCCACCTGTTGAACAGATTTAAATTCAGTCATTATAGAGATAAACCCATAAGGTTTCCTCTTATCAAGGCTTACTATATGAAAAAGAAGCCCAGATCTTCGGTCATCAAGTCATTGAGGACATTGTTGATAATTATCAGACTGATACAGACTTATTCATATTCTTGAGGATTACCATGCTGTGAATACGGGCTGTCTGGCAGACAAGATCAGGCCCTGCAACCTGCAAACATTTAAATGCTTTGAAGGAAGATTAGCTATTCCATGATGCAAGAGTGCTGGAGTAGAGAAATGGAAAAACATAGTGAAAGTTTGGCTGTATATGGGAAAAAAAAAATGAATGCACCTTCTGAATGGAAAATCAGTATATCCTTTAAGAGTGTAAAAAAGTGTACTGCAGAAAAGCCCCACTGCTTGCTTGTGGTTAAATTGGCACAGCAATGGAACATTGTGTGACAAGAAATAAACTCACCCTGCTAGAAGTGGATGGTGACAGCATGGATGAAGGAAACTGTACCAAGCCTTTTCCAGAATGTCTTGTAAGATTTTGACTTTGCTGAAATCTTAAAGGTGAAACAGAAGGGCTTCTTAAAATGGGTCTTTTCAGTACACCTGCAGTATTACTGTGTCTCCAGTGTGTTGCTGAAAACTTTGTTTTCAAAGTTTTCAAAGCCCTGGAAGATTGACCTGTTCTGTCTCCTTTGTATCTTGATAACTTCCTGACTGCCCATGGTATTATTTTTCCACGGTATGAAATTAGTCCAGAAATTTACAACTTCAAACTGAGTGCCTAATAAATATCCTAGAGTGGAATTACTGTTTCTAAGCCATTGCAAATATCTGGAATGGCAACTATGCTAACATAAAGTTGTAAGCAGACATTTCCTGATGCTGAAGTTTTTTCTAAACATTCCTGATAAAAATCACATTAAAATGGACATAGTAGTTGAAAGTTCATGACATAAAAGTGGTTGGTTGCTGTTTAAAAGTTGCAGATGAAAAGATTAATTAACCAGTTCTGTGATGTGAAAAATTGCACTGAAATTTGTGTCCTCAATTCCTGTGCAGCACTTTGTTCTATGTACACCTGTGTCAGGCTATCTGTAAATGCATGTAGTAAGGACACATGACTTTTGAATTGTCTGACTGGGACCTTATTTTGGCAGACCAAGCCTCCAGAATAATGCCTTGTATTCCTTATTCTTGTCTATAGACATGAAGTTTTCTGTTAGTGGCCTTTGCTGCAACTAGCAGCGGCAATCAGTACTGAGTGGGGGAGACTTTCAGTATCAAGAAGCCAAGGTAGAAGCAACTTAACAAGCAACAGCACATTTGGTCGTGCAGCAAGGACAGGCTGAGAAAGGAATATTTCTTAGTCTGGTTTAGAGTGTGATTGAGCAAAGCCAGACCAGATCGTGTGGTGATGAAAGAGGCACTCTTCCCTATATCCTCCTTCTCTGTTTCATCGTGTGAAATCCTTTCATTAACTGGAGCAGAGTGGGGTTAATGTGATATAGAGGCTTTTACACCAGCAATAAATATAGCCCCTTACTTGCGCTTCTATTACTGACCTGAGTTTAAAAGCCTCTGTCTCTCCCTGCTGTACAAAGTGGGTACTACCTTAGCAAGAATTTGTTATCATTTCCTAAATAGGGCTATTCTGGGCTATTCCTAGCTGACAATATAGTGTAAGAAACTCCTGCCTTATCTTAGGCAGCTGCTGCAGTGCATAGCTCCTTCCTTTTTTCCTCCTTCCTGTGAAGCTGAACAGGTGGGAACTTTCTATTTCAAAGGAGGGACTTTCTCTTGCTTTAGCACTGGGGACACAGAAAAAGACAGAAGAATGAAACCAAGAGTGTTTACTTCCCAGTTCTGTGTTCACCACCATGAGCAAGCTGGGAAGGAGCAGGGGAGCAGAGGGTTGGTGCTGGCTCACACTTGGCCGAGTGGCTCCTGACTCACTAAGTGGAGGACTTACACCACCACTCAATGTACTTGGGAGAGGAAGGAGAGCTGCACAAGTGGAGCCTGGCATGCTCCAGGGCAGGGTGCACACGCTCCTCACCCACACCTGTCTGCTCCAACAGTGCCCCTGTAGTTACGCGTGCGCACACAGCTGCTGCTCTTTTTTCCTGCTACTTCTCTTGAGAGCTGTAGAGACTGAAAGTGACATCTTGGCAAGGATCTGGCCTTTTCTAAAGATCACGCCTCTGTCCTAATGTCCTAAGCTCCTGTGTCAGCATGGGTGCTTTCAGCTGAGCACAGGGGCTGTTTGGTTCCAAACTGTTTGGCCCTTTTAACCTTGAAGATGAGGACTCTGGTGTAAGGGCTTCATCATCCAGTTTCAGGGGAGAAGGAGGCAACTTCCATGTCACAGAAAGACCTCTTACATCACCTTATAAGCTGTCTTCAGGTGTATAAAATAAAGCATGCTGGAGCTGGCAGAATTGCTGTAGGCAAAGCCTGTGTGGGGACTGGCGAGCTGTGCTGGTGCCTGTTACAAATCAGAAATTCCCATTTCATGCAAGACAACCCCCTTGGCTCCTCGTTTTAAAACTGTACATGAAAGGTACTGCAGGGGGATTTCTACAGTCTCTTTCTATAGTCAGCTGTACAGTATGTTAGACAATGAAAAGCACTCCATTATAGCAAACTTTCTTAGCTGATACCACCACTGACATGGCAAAGTGGCCTGATTCACACCCTGCCTGATTGTATGTGCTTGCCTTTCTGCAGATATTTTGCTTTCCACTTTTAGAATCTTGATTTGTTCATGAGGAAAGTAGGCACTGATTACCAGCTTGCTTTTTGTGAAGAGCATGTTTGGCACTGCTTTTGACAGAGTTGTACCTGGTTATATGTGTGATGCATCAATATATCATTGCTGCACTTTGAGATTCATAAATTTTGCATCTGTCATGTATGCTGTTTTCAGCATACATGACAGCTCCCAGCTGTTGCTTACCAAAGTGTAGAGCCTGTGTGGAGTCCTGCCTTCAGCTACCACTTTGCTACCACTGCAGACAGAGAAAGGTGTCTCACCGCCTACCTCCTGCTGAAATGAGAGGAAGGACAAACGCTGACCTCTCTTCAAATGGATGGAGGGAACCAGATCTTGCAGGTGAAATTGGTCCTGGAGAGTCTGTGTGGTAGTGGAAACAGTGAAGGCAGTAGGGTGGAAGAACTGAACTACCTGATTCTGGGAGGAAGAGAGTGGGATACCTGTAAACCCTTACATATCAGCTGAGGGTTTACAAGGGTATCAGAAAGAACAACATAAAAACTTAAAAATGGAATCAGGATGAAATCAGCTGTAACCTGTTTTGGTTACAGGAATGCCCATGCAGGCCTGCAGTTGTCATAAGATCATGATCATAGAATCATAGAATGTTGTAGGTTAGAATGGACATTAAAGATCACCTAGTTCCACCCCTCTGCCATGAGCAGAGACACCTTCCACTAGACCAAATTGTTCACCCAGCCCGACCTTGAACACCTGCAGACATGGAGAGTCCATAACCTCTCTGTGCAACCTGTTCCAGTGCCTCGCCAACCTTAAAGTAAATTTCCTAATATCTAATCTAAATCCACCCTCCCTTAATTTAAGGCCATTCCTTCTGGTTCTAGCACTATATGCCTTGTGAAAAGTCCCTCTCCATCCTTCCTTTCAGCCACTTTTAATGAAGATTAAATCTCAGTTAATGGAGAAGAGACCAAGCAGTTTCTGGCAGGTGCAGGAGAATTAAAATGTCAGCTAGAAGAAGATTTAAGCAGAGGGCAAGAGAGCTGAAAGTGGAGCCAGAACAATTCCCAACATCAGTATTAGTCAGATAGTTTGAGTGTCAGTGCCCTGGCCCTGGTGCAAGCTTCATTGTTAAAGAAGGTGTGGAGGGGCCCTCCTGTGACAGAATATGAGTCGACTGTGGGTGGAAAACATTTATGTCCTTTTCTTCTAGTGTTGGGGCATGGCTCCCCAGACAGCTGTGTGCAGTGGGAGTTACAGCTGTACTCCAGTGCTAACCGGAACAGGCTTGTGGATCATCAGGGGCCCTTCTGTCCTCTTCCTCAGCTGCTGAGCACAAGTTTTCATAGTGAAGAGTGTATGCTGAGGTATGTCTTCCAGACCAGACTAACATGCACTGGAGCTTTTGCTATCTTTAAACCTAGAAACCACAGTGAGATGAAGATGTTTCTGAGGCTTGAGCTCAGAAGAGGAGTGTAGGAACTAAAATTCCTGCCTTTGGAGAAGAAACAGCGTCTATTATTACGCTGGCTGTTGCAACATCCTGCTAGATGCATATCTGAAAATAGGGAGAAGTCCATACCATATGATGAAGGAACAAATACTGTGATCTAAGACATCAGTGAAATAACGAATGATATTGGATTATACTACAGGAGGAGCTGTAATTTGAAAACAACGAATGTAAAATCTGTGAGAGATTGCTGGGGCAGTGAGTTTTGACAAGTGTCAGAGGATCGTGCTCACAAACTCATTGTGGCTTTTTGGCTTGCAAAGATAAGAGTCCCTGTGATTTAGTGGCTCTGCATGGGTTTCCATGTAAATCTTGATTAACTTGCAATGGTCCAGAAAGTGAACTGCTGCTGCCTTTCATCATCATCTGCTCTAACTTGTGCCAAATTGAGAATTTGGTCAAAGTTTGCCAAAAGGTTTTCATTAATTGTAGCACTGGCAGGGCTTTGAAGGGATATAAGCTGTAGTAGGTGAGTGAAAATTGCTTGTCAGCATCACAGTTGGGAATTGACTTTGTGGCATCTATCGAGCTACATTCAGAGAAGCAACTGTGAGCAGGGATGAAGCAGTGCAGTGCATAGCAAGGACTTGTCTTGATGCCTTCTGCAGCTCACACTGAGGCTCTGGTTTTGTGTGGCCTCTCAGGCAATGGAGCAGCATGCAGCTTGACCAGATCATGAGGGTGTATTTCCACAAAATGAAACTTGTTCAGGGACTGAAAATTGCAAGGACTGAACAACCCTGCAAGAGGTATCTCTCTGTTTCTCCTTTCTTTATCTGTCCCAGAAGCAACAAGCTTCTGGGGTCTGACATCCTGTAACCCCACACATTGTCTCTCCCCTTGTCACTGTGATGTACAGTGATAAGCTTTGATACAGGCCATTCAATTAAAACTTGGACTTGATGATCCTTGTGGCACCCTTCCAACTCAGAATATTCTGTCATTTTGTGATTCTGTGGTATTGGTGTGCCAGAGATGAGTGAAGAAAATGGCCCTTGGGGAGTGATGGAGGCCAGAATCTTTCTGTCTCTATTCTGCATCTTTGGAGCTTTGACCTCACCAAGAGAGAGCTGCATCTTCTTTACCTGTTCTACCTTAGGATTAGCTTACCTCCGGGCAGCCCCTGTGCAGGGGCTTTGGCAATGCAAAGTTTCAGAAAATTTGCCCCTTGGCAATGCAAAGTTTCAGAAAAGCACGTTGGATAAGCGTTCTAGCTTCCAGCAGAAGAGCTTATTAACTGCTGTGGGTGAAGTTACCATAACTGGGAAAAGCAAAAGCAGAAGGTGGCATACTGACTGTGTATTTCCCTCTGTAGGCAAAACTCCACAATGCCGCTTTTGGTGGCCTCTTTGGCTGCAGTTGCATCTTGATCTCCATTGCCCAGTTCTGAATTTCTATGTTAGAGCAACACATGGTAAACAATGAAACATACATTTTCTCTCCAGACCCATAAATAGACCCAGTTCCTATTTTGAGGGACAAGCTCATTCTTGAACAAGCTGCAACTTGCCACCCTCAATGCTCTCACATGGATATGCTAGGACTGGAGCTCTTGCTCAGAATAGGAATATGGGGCAGCTCCTGTGCTTGGTTTTCTTCATGAAATGGTTTTACTAGATCTAATGGAATTGTGCCAGTGCTTGATCCCAGATCGCCTAGATGCATACAGTCACTGAACAGAAAATGCTGTGCTTTGGCTTGTGGCATCACTTTCCTAAAGATGTAATGCATGATTGAGCATGTTGTGTAGAGGAGCAGGAGGGGTGAAAATGTATCTGAAGCTGGGTTACAAAATGTATAATCTCTTTAATTGTGTCCTGGGAGAGTGTTTCATCACCACCACTCCTGCATAGAAGGCATTGAGGAACCCAGAAGTGCTGTTGTTGGAAATACACAGCTGGGATTTGTTTAGCAGCGGTTTAGCATCCCATAAGGAAACTAATGCTCATGCCTCAGTAATGCTTGTAACATCTAAACAGTTACACTAGCATTAAACAATTAAACTCTAATCCCAGTCTGATGGAAGTCTGGAAAGTGACCTGGATTTGTCTCCTTGTTGTTTAAGAGAGCAGTTTCCTTCAGCACCTAGCATCTTCCTTCACCAGGCTGTAGAAGCTGAGTAAACACCAAATCCATCCCCTACCTGACCTCTGAATGATGTCACATAGGTGTGTCTGAGCCCAGCATACTGATGTGAGCTTTGAATTGAATACAGGAGGTACAGCATGGCAGCTCCTTTCAGAAAAGAAGAAAGGGCTGATGCTAGGAGTCCTTGCCAGGCTGCTGAGAATTTATTCAAAACTTCTCTGTTACTACCTTTTACTCATTGCATCTCTGCTAGGTGAGAAGCCTAGCTAAAGAGTCATTTGTATGTCACACAGGCTATTGTCATACAGTGACTCTACGGAGAAGAAAAGCCCATCTCTCCTCTGCTCCTGTCTAATGGGGTAGTTTTTATGGTCCCTATCATGTAAGAAAAAACAACCAGGAACACTGGAAATAACAAGTAGCAGTTTGTAGGAGCACACCTTCCTCTGAGATTATCCAAGCCTTTTTCGTTTACACATAAACCCAGCATCTGATGCTGGGTGCAGGATGCAGGCTGTGAAGAGGAAGCTTCTGATGACAGAGGGGAGTACCTGGAAAGCAACTGTGGCTGTAGTTCTTTTGTAGAAAGCTATAACTGAAGTTTTTGTTCACATTTCTGCAAACTTTATAACCTTGAGTATTCAGCAGCAGCAGGATCATCTAACAGTGAGATAGCCTGTAATCAACATTATTGAATGGTTAGGCCATTTGACAGGTTAGACCAGTCCTTTTGAAAAGCACCAGGACGCATCTTGGCAAATAATCTACAGAAATATCCTCTAACTTGTAGTACCTCATTTTCTTTCTTGTGGATGTGATCTCAGAACCTAATTTTAGGATCAAGCAGTTCTTGTCATTTGCATAAGAAAGCAGAAGCAGACAGGAACCATGAAATCTAAAACAAAGATTAGGGAGTTGTGTTCATATATGGAACTGAAAGAAAAATGTGGATAGTTGTTGAAGTACCTCTTCTGTGTGTACCTCCCTGTTACGTCTTCTAATACATTAAATAATGCAATCTCTGGGTAATTTTCTCTCTGTTGAGTGTGTCTAGGAAGGCAGGGAATAATGTATCTCTTGGCTGACACATAGTAAAGTTGTTCTTACAAGGCCACATCCAGGTGTTACAAATGGAACTGAAAATACCAGTCCAAGTTTAAGGGGATCGTAGCTGCAGAGAGGAGGTGGCATATTCTATTTTGTTTATGCTAACACAGAATGAGTCCATGTGGTTTCCATCAGGTAAGTGCATCAGAGCCAACCTGTTCAACATGGGGACAGGAAAAGATACTGACTTCTACTTTTGCCAGCCTCCAGCATCAGGACTAGGGGACTGGGGGTGAAGCAGTGAAATGTATGGGGTGCTCTGGGCCATGTAACTGCAGACACTGAAGGTTTGAACTTTTGTTACCAACCTTAACATCACAATTTCAAGGAGAGACTTGGACAGCGAGCCTCCTCCCAGCTCAGTTTGAGGGGATGCTGAATTACTGTTCCCTTGGGGGGTGTTCATGCTTACCGATTTTTGGTCTTTGTTTGGCAGCTGTGGCTGACGTTTGCTCCTGTGGCTGATAAGACAGCTGCTTACTTCCACATTTCCCTGGAGACCGTCAACTGGCTCTCAATGGTGTACCTCCTCATCTCGATCCCATTTGGCCTGGTGGCAACATGGGTCCTTGACAGCGTGGGGCTCCGCTGTGCTGTGAGTTGAAGTGTTCAGCTTCCCTGAGGGAGTTTCACCCAGACGTAGCAGTAGAAGCACAAAACAGTAATGTACATGCTTTAAATAGGAGTCTTGCCAAATGCTGCAGAGAATTAGCATGTTGAAAGCTCTATCCTAGTTCAGTAACATCAGCTCTGTGGCGATGGTGGAGAGAGCAGTGGGAAAAGTCAGAATAAAGTTGCATGTTTGCCTTTTCCAGCTTTAGTTTTCATTGTCTTAGCCAACTGACAGGGACAGATGACTGTGAGCTGACTCTGTGAACAGCTTTCTGTGATTGGGTCAGATTTGGTGTGGAAAAATCTTAGCATCACAATTTTGTTGACTGGGCCAGTTTAAGGAATAGCAGGACAGAGTGCAAGCAAGAGATTGTCAGGTTAGAGCTTGGCCTCTGCTAAGCCAGCTTGCAGTCTGTACACAATCCCAGAACTGTGTTGTGGAATGCAGCACTGAAACACTAGCATGCTAATAGAATAGAAGAACATTTGCAAGATCCATAAGCTGCATGATTCATTGCCATTATCTTTGGATTGTCACAGCAAAATACGGGTGATGGCGCAAACTTGAGGTGTGATTAGTGAACTTCAGATTTCTCATCGATGTGGTTTTTATATGGAGTTGAGACAGCCACCTTGCTCCCTGTCACCCCAAGACACTCCCTAAGGAGTTGGGTAGGAGCAGGAGCATCTTGCAGTGGCCCAGAAGGGTGGGGATGGTCTGCAGGCAGTGATTACTAACACCCAGTGTCTCCTGTAGTGCATTTGAGACCTTGCTCATGCTAATCTATTGCATTAAGTTCTGCCCTTCAGGCTTCAGCACACAAACCTGTTTTGTTTCTGCTCACTGCAGGTGGTCCTGAGTGCATGGCTGAACATGGTTGGTAGCATCACCCGGATGTTCAGCGTTCTGAATTTTCTGAGCTTGGGTTCCCAGAATTATTGGTATCTGTTTGTTGGACAGTGCTTCTCTGCATTAGCACAGCCTCTTATCATCTTTTCACCAACAAAGCTGGCAGCACTATGGTTCCCAGACCACCAGAGAGCGACAGCAAATATGATTGCATCAATGTGTAAGTGATAGCTGCAAAGTAACGTTGCTGCCTCTTGTGAGCAATTTGTTTGCCTTTCAGAGGCAGCAGGCAGAGAAAGTCCTTTGTACTTCAGCCATTTGCCCTTGCAAATACAGCTCCACCCAAGAGTCTTGTAGCCATGTGCAACAACACAGGTGAACAAGAAGTGGATATAAGCCACATCCAGGTGCAGTGCTCAGTATAAGCCATCCAGACTCCTAACTTTCTTCCTCTCTTCCAGGACCAGGTTGTCATTTTTGCCTAAATATCCCATAGGTTGACGACAGCCATTAATGTTACTAAGTGTTTAGTGGTCTTAGTTTTGCAGTTTCTTAGGAAGGTGTCTTAAATTGCATTGTAGTGCCAGTGGTCACAGTTGCCAAGTTCTGTAACTGGATAGAGGTGAGGTGAGGCTGCTGTGGCAGTTTTGCCCACCAGTTCATCCAGTAGGAAGGCTGAGCACGTATTCCTAATTGGTGTGTATGCACACACAAACAAAATATACTTGTCTGTATTCACAAACTTGTTGGGGATGCTGAATGGCAGGACTATCCATGCAGAAAGCATACCTGCCTTGCTAAGTGCCTGGAATGTGGGAAACTGGAGGAGAGGCACCAGATAAGCTTGCTTTAATCACATTCCTCTCTTGGCTTCTTTGGGCACAGATAGAAACAGGATACTGTACCTGATAGACCTGTTTCCTCCCCTTATGTGACATTTTACCCAGCAGCCAAAGAAATCTGTTCCTCTTTTCCCCAAGGACTTGCGAGATGCTCCAGAAACTGGGCTGGTTCACTGGCTCCAGCTGTGAAGTCTCACAGTACCTGCATGTGTGTGGCAGCCCCATCTGTCCTTCCCTTGAAACAGCCAGCAGCTGCCTTCCTTCCCCATTGTCTTGAAGCTGTAAGGAAAAGTTAGGCATGGGGAAAGAAGAGCACCCCTGTGCAGCTTTTCTAATGCTGCTACTGGACTAGAGCATGGGCGCTATTGTTTAGCAAGAATGGATCTATGGTGTCAGAACAAATAAATAATTTTTGCACTGCTTTTCCTAGAATAGGGTGGATATGAGGACTCACCTGGTTTTCCAGTGCTGAGACAGACCTTCACCTCTGCTGTTGGAGAAGGAGCTCTGTTGTCAGTGTGGTACTATACAAGCATTACCAAGGACCACTGGGCACTGCCCTGGAGGACAGCAGCCTGCAAACAAAGGGCTCTTTTAAGTAAGAGAGCAGCCAGAGAAGCTAAAGAGCATTTCATTCACACAGCATCCTCAGTCTTTACAGAACCAAGTTAATCTAGCTATGACAAAGAGCAAACTTGAAGAGCAAGGAACAGTGGAATCGCAATACCTGAAGCTGTTCAGTGTCTGGCATGTTGGGATGTCAGAGTGCAGGCTGAATGGGCTGTGATTGTTGTCTGCTGCAACACCTGCATGTTGCTTCCATTAATAATGTCTGGTTACATCCATAATGTATGCTGTACAGTAAGGGATTTAATTTCAAGAAAATTTAAATACTGCCTGGAAGGAGCATCTACCACAGTCCCAGTCTTTTAATCCGGTGGTTAATTGACTCATGGCAAATGTCAACATCTTGATGCTCTTTATGCCCCATGTATTCAGTCTTGTTGCACCTGTCTGTCGGGCAATTATCAGCTCTTCTTTACTTTGTCTTGAAAGCCTGAATGGCTCCCACCCAGCCACTTTACAGCCAAATTTCCCTTTGCTTCTTCGCACTTGTCTCCATTCTTTCTGTTGCTGATGTGAGCTTTTTGTGTCATCTTGCTCCAATTTATCAGTGCCCACTTCCTGTGTAATTAATGCTGAGTGGCACTCAGCATTCCACTACTGTCAGTATCAGTGCTGCATACAGAAACTGGCTCTACAGCCTCCTTGTCTATGGTAGGCTTCCGTGGGCTTTTGTGATAAATATGAACCTTGCGCCCAGGATCCTGCTGAGCAGCTGAAATTACTATGACTCAGCTGTCATAATGATTAGTGACTCAGCTCAATTGTTTGTTCTACGCATCATTTGTAAAGACTTAAAGAGAAGCAGTGCAAGGCCAAGAACTCATCCCCTGTGAAGATCACAAGAAATTCTCCTGTGTCAGAAGTAGAAATAGTTGTCTGAGTAGGAGTCTTCATTTACTGAAGTCTCTTGGTATATCACTTTCTTCACCCTGAAGAGTTCCAGTGCATCAGAATCACTGACCACAAAACACACAGCCCCACTGCAGAGTACTGCAAGCTAGTCCACCAGGACCCCTCGATCATAATGTATAGTTGATTAACTCAGTGGTCTCCTTTCCATTCATTATCTAGGCCATGTAATAGCTCTTCCCAGGAAAAGAAGGCATCTGAAACCATGTAATTACCCAAGTGGTCTCAATGCTTTCAAATTTAGCCCAATGCTCACCTATACCTTTCCAACCCTCATCTACACTTTCTGGAACTGCTTCAGCATGTTGATAGTTCATGGAAACAGCTGACTAGTTCACAGGCAGTCCCCTACAATGCCCAGTTGCATTTCACCCCAACAGAGAAGATGTAATCCATCTCCTTGGAAACTGCTGTTTAATTAGAAGCAGGTAATGTACTTAGAAGCAGGTAATATTTTACCATCATCATAAGCTAGTACTTTCTCAAGCACAGAGTAGAAATGCTACAGTTTTGTGCTATAGGATTATTAATGATGCCTCAGTATCATTATAGACAGACAGGGGTGGAAGTTACCTCTTGGGATCATCTTGTCCAACCCCCTGCTCAACCAGAGTTGTCTAGACCAGCTTGCCCAGGTTTATGTTGAGTCAGGTTTTGATTATCTCCATGGATGGAGATGTAGCAGCTTATCTGAGCATCTTGTTTCAGTGCTGAACAGCTATCACAGTAAAGAAGTTTATATTCAGGTAGAGTTTCCTGTGTTACACTTTGTACACCACTGAGAAAAGTCTTTATAATTGCTCATCAATGTTCTTTTCTCCAGGCTAACTAGTCCCAGCTGTCCCAGCCTCCTTAGGTATGAGGGATGTTTCGGACCTGTAATCATGTCTGTGGCCTTGACTGGACTTGCTCCACTAACTTGGTGCCTTGTATCAAGGAACACAACATTGGACTTGGCACTCTCTATGTTTCTCACCAGGGCTCAGCAGAGGAGGAGGATCATGATCTTCCACCTGCTCTTCCATGCAGGCCTGCATACTGTTGGACACCTTTCTGCAAGGATTCATAGCTGGCTTATAGTCAACTTGCAATCCACCAGCACCCCATGTCCTTCTCTGCAAAACTGCTTTCCAGCAGCTTCTCCAGGCTGATCAGTCCCACCTCTTTTAGTGGCTCCTCACGTGACAGAAGCTCTAGTCCTCTAATCATCTTTTCTCTTTTCTGGACCAGTAAATTCATGTCTCTCTCACACTGGGAGCCTGAGAACTGCTCACAATTCTCCAGATGTGGACTTGACAGTGCTGAGTAGAGGGTAAAGACCAGCTCCCACTGACAACACTGCTTAATGCTGAGCCCAGGATTGTGGTAGCTTTCCTTATGAGAAGGCTGTGTTGCTGGCTTATGATCAAGTTGGTGCGCACCAGGACTCCCTGCCCTCTCCTCATCTGGTCCTTCTTTGCAGAGTTGCTTTCCGGTTGGTGAGTCTCGACGGTTACTGGTGAATGAATTATTATTCTTCCCAAGGTGCAACATATTATTTCCTTTAGTCAAACTTCACAAGGTTCCCCTTTGTCTATTTCTCCAGTATATTGCAGTGCCTCTGAGTGGCAGTGTGGCCATCTCTTCTGCAAGTCACTCCTCCCATTGTCGCATCATCTGCAAACTAGCTGTGGGCGCACTCTGTCCTATCATCCAGGTAAACTGTATGGCCCCAGTATTAACCCCTGTGGTGCATCACTGATGATGGGCCTCCATAATAATGATGACAACCCTCTGGGTCCAGCCATTCGGCTGGATTTCAGTTCATCTCACTGCTCACTTGTCCAGACAGTACTTCATCAGCTTGTCTGCAAGGTTGTTATGGAGACAGTGTCAATTGCTCTTTCCTCATCCATCCAGCAGTCATTTCACCGTATAAAAGCTACCAGGTTAGTTAAGCATTTTTCCTTTTCACCTTGTCATCCCTCATGTGCCTGGAAATGGTGGCAAGGATTGATTATTCCATGACCTTCCCAGGGAACACAGTAAAACTGAAAAGCCTGAAGTTCCCTGGATTCTCCTTCTTGTTCTTCTTGAAGATGGGAGTGACATTTGCTCTCTACCACTCCTCAGGAGCCCCTTGAAATTGCTGTGGTCTTTTAAAGGTAACCAGAAGTGGCCTTGCAGTGGAAACAATCTGTTGCTTCCACACTGATGTGTCCTATCAGTCCCATGGATTTGTGTCTCTGGCTTACTTAATGTTCTCCAACCTAGTCTTTCTCCATTGAGGGTGGATCTTTATTGCTTCTAACTTTACCTCTGATCCCAGAGCTGAAGGTCAGTCTTACCAATCACAGAAGAGATGAAGAAGGCATTGAATACTTTGATGTTTTCTGTGTCCTTTATCACTGAGTCTCCTGTCCCATACAGCAACAGGTGCACA
This sequence comes from Onychostruthus taczanowskii, assembly GCF_017590055.1. Classification (NCBI taxonomy): domain Eukaryota; kingdom Metazoa; phylum Chordata; class Aves; order Passeriformes; family Passeridae; genus Onychostruthus; species Onychostruthus taczanowskii. The sequence goes on from NW_024500040.1 coordinate 25,533, forward strand.
TTTCTCTAACTTTCCTTTTTCTGCAAAAGCACTTAAGGGTACCTTTCTCATTGCCCTTCACCAGACTCACCAGGCTGGCTTTGGCTTTCTTAACCCTATCCCTGCACACTAGTAGAAAAGCAGCTTTACTTCTTTGACTATTTGCAGAATGTTGTCTTAACATTAAAAAATTGTTGCTTGCAAGCTGAGTTCCCAGAAGTGCTGCTTCACACACTGCTCAGCTCCAGTCCCATAGTAATGCAACTGCCTCCTCCTATACAAAATCTGCAAGATTCTCTGCTGCCATGTAATTTTTGTACTTGGTAGCAGAGATCAGTTTGTGTACCTGCCTGGTCTTTGCAAAGGAAGTATAAAGGCTTGAAAGGTCTCATGAATGACCTAGTGTCACTTTTTTGTTCATGGCCTTTTGACAAAGAAAAGTAATAGCATCCTGGTGACCCTCATAAAGAGCATTGCCAGCAGCTTGAGGGATGTTGCCTGTCTACATCTGAAGAACTGTTTTGGGTTGTAGATTCCTATATATAAGGAGGACATGGACATATTAGTGTAAGTGCAGTTAAGAAGCCACTAATACAATTAAGGGAAATGAGCATTTGTCATGGCAGTAGAGGCTAAGAGAGCTGTGGCTGCTCACCCTTAAGCAGAGGAATCCTCTACACAATGTATACATGCCTGATGGCATAGGGAAATACAGAAAGAAAAACACCTCTGTAACTCCTGCTATGTAACACCAGGACAGATGAAATGGATTTGCCCATTTTAATTTTGTTCCTTCAGCTTGACATTTACTGAGGCAGCCTTGTGAGAGTGAGGATATCATAATCCATAGTTGAAAAACAGTTTACAGGAGTTAGGAGTTAAAGGGAGATGGTTTTACAGAATGGATTTCATGGGCTTGAGACAACATATGTGGCAAGAGTAAGACTACACAGTCAACTTCTCCAAATGTTTCCCTTCTGGCTCTCTCTATATATGCCTTGTTTTGTCCTTGTTCATTACAATGCTGCACACTGCAGCTGGGATGCAGCTGGCAGGCAGTAGGGGTGGATACACGATCCTGACTGCTTGCATGAAAAAAATGTTTCTCTTCTCTTTCCTTCCAGCCAATCCCTTGGGCATTCTTATAGCAAACTTGTTGTCCCCTGCACTAGTTCCTGAAGGAAAGCACATTCCATTGATGGTAAATGAAAACTGCTTTAATCAGTCAGCTGGGCAGATTTGGGTCCAGCTGATTTATTTGTTTGGAGGTGGTGGAGCTGGAAAGAGTGGTAACTTGTCTTGTCCTTCTGTTGCGTAGCTGGGTATTTATGCTGTCCCAGCAGTAACAGCCTGTGCTCTAGCAACTCTGGGGATTCACGAGAAGGTCCCGCCAACGCCTCCATCAGCCAGTGCCACCAACTCCAACTCACAGCCATTCTTCACAGGGCTCAAAATGGTAAGTGTTGCAGCATAGGGACTGCTGTGCTGGAGTGAGGGATGCAGCTCTGCAAGGCGGGGATATACTGAACAATCTGCTTACAAAACAGACTCTGAATGCCACTCCTCCAAACCTGCCATGGAAGCCCCTTGAAAGAAATCAGTATTCCTTCCTTCCTCAGGCAGTGGAAGCTGCCCACAGCAAAGGTGCAAGAAATGCTATCTGACCATTCAGCTGTGGGCTGGGAGCCATTTAGATAGCTCAAACAGGCTGACTTGGACTTATCCAAGAGGAGCACACAACCTGAATCTTCTGAGCAGATATGGTAACAGGATAGCACATGGCAAAGCAAAAGAAGAATTTGAGCACTGAAGAGTTCCTTCCTCCCTAACATGGTCCCCCTTGTAACTTGTCCTCTGGCTGAACTGCCAGGACAAAGCCACACCTTCCTCAGTGACCATGGGGTTACCTTGTGAGCAATTTCAAGTGAGGAGTCAGAGCCACTGACCCTCAAGTCTGCTGTCACAGACAGATCTTTTTCCTCCTCCACTTATTTACATTAATTTCTTTTTTTAGCTCCTGAGAAACAAGCCATACATCATCCTGGCAGTGTGTTTTGGAGGAGGAATTGGGATGTTCACCTGCTTTTCAGCTCTGCTAGAACAGATCCTTTGTGAAAAAGGGTATTCAAATGTGAGTCTTCTTGCTTTTCTCCCCATTGTCCACATTGTCTATGATACAATCATATTGATATTCCCTCATAAAGGACTCAGAGCAAAATGAAGACAATTGAATATGCTGCAGTCTCATATCTTATTTGTTCATGTTATCTAAAATAGATTAAGCAGCAGATTAATCCAGAATGCAATCAGACTCTTAGTATAATAAATGACCTGCATTTCCATTATTGCCCATGGCCAGGCTCCCACTTGTAAACAAAAAAATTTTTAGGAAAAAAGAATATTGTGATTTTTCTAAGCCACTCCAGAGCACTGCTTTCTATGCAGCCTTCTGTCACCTACTCCAGAGCAGAATGGGGCCCAGGCAGGCCCTAGAGTGAAGCTGAAAACCAGCTGATGCAAGCCTTTTCCTCTTTGCACAAATTTACATGAAGTCAGGGCAGCAGAAGAGGTAAGTGGTACTGTGACAGCTGTTTATTCATTCTTCTCATGACACCAGCAGGTGCTGCTCTTACAGTTCAGCACAGTATGTGTACAGCTGGTTCCTGCTGCTCTCTCCCTCCTGCTTATTAGGAGCTCTCCCGCCCGCCCCCGCCGCCCAGTTCAGGTGTTTCCTCTCAGCAGGTTGCACTTCTGTCCTGGTGTTTGTATTGCCATGGGAGTCTTCTTAAAACACTTCTCCAGCTGTTACATATGCACATTAACATATCTGGTCTCTATACACCCCCTCTTCAGCTCCCAGATCTGGCTCAGGGCTCCATAGCCAGGTCACATTTTGCACACTTCAATGGCTTTTAACTGGAAACCTCTTAAACTTTGCAGCCTTGCTTTCTGCGCATCCTGATTTTGTCTCTGTGTGACTGGCTTGCCCTGGCCATTTAGTCCAGAGAAGCTATTCCATATACCCTTTCCTTCCAGTGCCCCTGAGGGTCCCAAAAATGTTTTTCCAAGTTTGTTGAAAGCTTCTCTGCTTTCAGGATTGATGTCTGTGTTTGAATTCTTATGGAGTTGAAGAAGTGCTATAAGCATGTACCCTATCCTAGCCACTGCTCACTGCCTCTCTAGTTAGACTTTGACACAGCCGGTGTCTCCTCTAACATGCTTTGGGTGTGCCACTGCAGGTCCCTGGTAAGAAAAGGGCCAGGAGGATAATTATAAACATCAGCAGGTACCAAGGCAGGTGGGCTTGTTGCCACCAGTGTGGACAAAGCACCTGACTGCCACTGGAAGAACCCTGTGGCTCCAGGCTGGAATATTTAATGCCAGGGACCTGCTCTGGCTCTGCATCCAGCCTCCTCTGACAGGTGTACGGAGACTTGTCATCCTTTGGGAGTGCTTGTCACCTTGCTGTCCCCACACACTTGTAAAAGCACCTGGACTCTGTCATTTGTTACTCAGAGCCCTCTGAAGGCCTCAGCTACTGCAATGGGCAAGGAATCTTTTCCTACCTCAGGAAGTGAACCACTGGTAGCTGACAGATGGGTCAGTGACATTAAAACCTTTCTCCTAACTGCTCTAGTTTCTCATTACTTGTTCTTCTGTCCTCCAGGATTTTGCTGGCCTGAATGGTGCACTGTTCACAGTCTGTGGTTTGTTGGGTGCTTTTCTGCTAGGCATGTATGTCGACCGGACAAGGAAGTTCATAGAGTCCACCAAGATCAGTTTCTGTCTGAGTGCACTTGCCAGCATCATGTTCGCAGTGGTGAGTTCTCCCTTGCATTGTGCCATTCCCATGAGCTTATTTCTGTTGCTATCTGATAAATCATCAACTTAAACCAAGGTCATTTGATGTCATTGTGTTTATTAAACCCTGTGTTATGCTTTGGGATTATCTCTTTGGGCTGGGAATTTCTTGTTTTAAAGAAAAACCCTTTACTGAGGATTTGACAGTGACTGTGGAGCCTGAGACAGACTGATTTGGGATAAATAGGCATAATTTTACTTCTCTGTACTGGCTCACTATGTTTGCATACTAACTCCTGAGACCATTCTTTCAAACACAAAAAGAAAGGGAATTGCTAAGTATTTATATCACAAAAATAAACAAGAATGTCATATTTTTCCAGCTCCTGCCTTTAACACTGGTGAGTGTGTTAGGGTTGTAACATTAGTGGAAAGCACCTAGTTATATTCTAGTTCTGAAGTAGTTCCTTGAGGGGGACAAGAGAGGCAGAAGAGGAAAACACTTGAATTCAGCCAGGAGAATGCACAACCTGGAGACTTTACAGCCATGGGGCCAGGTTACAAGTACTGCACTCGAGCACAGCCACTGCCAGTGGGAGCCAACACACAGGAGGAATCTGTTCACAACACACAGCACCACAGAGGACCCAGAATGGTGCAGGTTTCTGCTTTCCCAGGAGCCTTATGCTGTGCATTTCTCTTGTGTAATAAAAAACACAGACTTTCACTAGAGGGTGATCACACCTTCCCTGGCAAGGCCCCAGAGATGGTAGCTTCATTTGGAAGAGACAGACAAATATAATGCTTTTGTCAATGTAGGACAAGATGCCTAAAGCACACCTTGCATTTTCCACTTTCATATTCTGGCATTTGTTTTGAGGATGACCGGAATACAAGCCAGCTTGCCTGGACTCAGGTGAAGCACTGAATAGGTAAGAGGCTATGTTAGGAGCAACAAGCAAACCTATTCCTCCTGCCCTTCCCTCCTCACCTTCATCTGATACAGATGAACTGTTAGCTCAGAGTAGTAGAACAAAAGTCGCCCATTCAAATCTGTTTGATCCCTTTGTGCTTTGAACTCAGATTCCCAACACATAGAGTTTTCCTTGACGTAGCCAGTTTAGCTGGGTCAGGTTTCCTGCCATCCCAGGACAGACACCTTGTACTCCTCTGTGGGAATTTATTACATGGTCAAGGAAGGAGGAACCAGCAGCATGGCTGCAAGTACTTTGTCTTTAGTAGCATTGGCTGAACAAGGTCATACTCTTTCCTCCAGAGTTGGAGACAAGGCTGTTGTAGGCACTAAACTAATCTTCAGGTTCTGTAAATATGTCAGATGTTTTTTTTGTTTGCTTTTTTGTTTGGGTCTTTTGATGTTAAAATCCTAGTGTTACAAATGTGTGTCTGACTGATTTTCCCTGTCATTGAGCTGCAGCAACCCAGAATTCTCACAAGTAACTTAATAGAAACGTAATTTCCAAAATGTTATTTTGCTTTGGGACAAAGGTGTGTGTTTCACTTGGCCCTAGAGAGATGTTGAAATACTACTGGTAAGTTACTGACCGGTGAAGTTACTATAGTACAACCAGACCAGTGCTTTTCAGATAATTCTGCTGATCCTCTCCTTACTTCAATTCAACAGATAGCTCTCCATTTTGTAGCCTTCTGTTGACTCTAGAGGGCTGAAAGTAAAAAATTGATTTCCGTAAAAGGTAGGGAATATACTGGTGAGTCATCCCCTGAGACTTCCTGCAGGTTAAAGGTTCAGAGACTCTGCACAACAGTGCTGACATTGAGACTTTGGTATTGTTTTTTTTTTTTTTTTTGCCTGCAGACTTCTCGGTTCAGACATCAGGCCATTATGTTGGCCATCACCAGTTCACTCTTCGGTTTCTTTGGTTTTGCCATCTACCCCATTGCCATGGAGCTGGCTGTGGAGTGCTCCTACCCTGTAGGAGAGGGCACATCTACAGGCCTGATTTTTGTTGCAAGGTAAGCAGATTAAATCCAATTGACAGATGAGCTTGGGTTGCAGCACACACAGACACACACAAGGGTGTGGGTGCAGATACAGACATCAGTGCTTGCTGTCCTGATGAATGTCTTTCTGGTGTCTGTGCACTTGCCCCTGGCAAGGGGAGCTGGTTGGCTAAGCCATAGAGTTGAAGAGCTAAATGCTTTAAAACAGGGAGGACTATGTGGAAGAGGTGTAAGAAACGCAGTAAGAAAGATGAAGGTCTTCCTTGGCTGGCACAAAGCATGATTTAACTATGCCCAGCACCACCTGCCTTTGAAGTAGATGGGGGTTGCATGCCTGATAGAGGCACCCATTCCCACAACAGTACAGGGACGAGTCAGTTCCCTGTGCTCTGTTGAGGGACAGTGACTGTCCTTCCAGTTACCAATTTACCTGCCTGGTAAATTAAGGTATAAATAAGGGCTGGGTCTGGGCTTCAGCAGGAATGACTTGCTGGAGCTCTAAGCAGTGACACCAGTGACCTGATGCCATGTGTTTGTGTCAGGAGGAGGTGCAGCAGCAAGAAACACCAGTGAGGGGCATCAGACACTGCCTTTGAAGGCTGTTGTCTCTTACTGGTTGTAGACTTAGTGACTGCTGCCAGCCAGCTGTGAATGAGGAGGAGGCTGAAATCATAACCTTTTTTGTATCCTCAGTTCTGCAGTGAGAAGTGTTTCCAAGTCTCTGCCCAGTGAATATGCCTCAGGTTTTTGTCAGGTGTAGTTCAACACCTGCTCACCTTCAGAGGGAGTATATAGTGATCCTGCCACACTGGCCCTGTGTCTGGAGTTGACCTGGATACCCTGTGGGACAGGACCAGTTAACCAAATTTTTGGGCCAGAGGAATCCCACAGCAGCTTTCTCTGCTAGAAGGACCATGCTGCAGAAAGAGGCATCATTCTCTTCTGGCTGGGGAAGGTAGCCCTGTCTGCAGCACTGGTACCTCAGGCAGGTAACATAACTGCGTGTTGGCTTCTCCCCACAGCCAGATTGAGGGTGTGATTTTAATGATTCTTCTACAAGCTCTCACTGTCCATGTTTCTGAGGATCCATTTTCCACCTGTGCCCTTGATGAGGATGGAGCCCTGGACTGGACAAGTACGTATGTCCTTTAGAAATTATGCTGGACACTTAGTTGCACCCCATGTACTCCCCACTGTCCTCCAGGTCTCAGTTTGATGAACCCTGCAAGTCTGATTCCTATTGTAGAATATCTTCTAACCCCCTTTCTGAATCTGATGGTGCACTCCTTGCTGCTCCTGCTAAACCAATCCTGCAAGATTGAAATAGTAAGAACTCTAAAGCCACTGCTGGCTCTGGGTTAAAATTTCTCTTGCAGTCACCCTGCAGAGACTTGAGTTTCATAAAACTAGAAGGCAGTTGTTCTGAGGGGAATACATTGTCCGTGTAGTTCATAACCAGGGCTGGTTTTCATATTGGAGGCCAAGGTTACAAATGCTTTGACTGAAAACTACATGTGTCTGTTCTGCCTGTATTTGTAACATACTCGTATAGCTTTGTTTCATTTACTCCAGATTTCCCTTCCTTTCCTAGCTGGTCAGAAGAGACAGTAACTGAGAACAGGAGCACATGAGTGTTTTCCGTGCAGGCTAAACCCTAGTCTTGATCTCTCAGCTGGTTCATATTTGTGTAATACTGACACCTGGGGACACCATAAGCAAAGGCTGACCATCACCTGTTAAATATATCCTGCTTGGCTGAGCAGAAACTCCCCAGAATAAGGTCTACTAGCTGTAAGGAATTAAGGCTTCATAATAACTGTCCCCAAAAAGCAATTTGACTGCTTCATCTCTGAAAGCCTGCAATTTGCCATTTAATCAGATCAGAGCTGGATCTTGGGATTAGATATCCATTCATATTCCTTTTGTGGTCTGATACATACAGGAAAATCTGTGGAGAAGGGGATGAAGATGTTCATTTGGGACACTGGTGAAATTAGAACTACTTCCAGGCTTTGTTGCCTAATCTTTTAGATATACTTTTTTTCCCCTTCAGAAAAGATTCTTTAAACACAAATTTGTCATTAATAAAAGTTCATGTTAAATGTACTTTTCTACATGTTGCTCTCAGATGATATTACAAGGAGCACTACCTGTGAGGACCTATTTCCTTGTGGAGCTGAAGTGATTTGATTCAATCTTTTTTGTAATGTTTTTCACTAACCCCCAAGACACATATGTGTACACTTATAGAGGGACGCACACTCCTACAAGTAAAATGTGTGCTCCGATGTAAGACCTCCAACCTGGGGGGTCATGCAGGACACAGAGTTCTGGAAGCCTTCCACATTTTACCTAAATACTCTTCCTATGCTAGTGTTAGGTAAAGCAAGTTTTGTCTGTTACCAAACTGGTAAAGTCCCATTGTGGTCTGCACCCTGTCCTCAGTGGTATCCCTTGGAAGGAGGTCAGACAGAATGTGTCATTTTGTGGAATTGACCTGTAGATTTCTGTACCCATGGGAGTTTTGGATTCACTGCCTAAAAGTGTATCTCTCTCACAGCTCCAGTACTGGTGCTGGCTGGCCTCTGCAGTGGTATGGCTTGTTTCTACGTCATCTTCTTCCACACTGATTACAAGCGGCTCCATGCTGAGACAATCAGTGCTGATTTGGTCAAGGCAGAAGATGCAGCGACAGCACATGTTCCTGAATCCTAAACTGACCAAAAGGGGATGCCAAGGGTCAGGACTCAGACTATTGGGCATGGACCAATCCTGAGCTGGTACGATGGGATATTTTTGTCATGTTGCACAACAAGTAAGGACTAGAGCAAATAGCACCTTGGCGGCGCATCTCTCAGTCTTGTGTTTATTTGGGGATCTGGGCTGTTAGAAAGGCTGTCCTTCTAGAAAGGTTAAAGTGGAAATGGACAACTATGTTCTCAACTAAAATTTTTAGCCAACTTGATTCAACCTAAAGAAATGCTGCAGTGGAGGGTAGCATTGTATTTCAGCCATTTTTAAATTTTCATGTACATGGATCAAGGGTGAAAGTTTCAGAAAGATGGAAGCTGTGCCTACCACAAACCCAGTGTAAAACATCTATTTAAGGACTGCGGTACAGCATAACAACTCTTCCACTCACGTTGGAGCTAATTGTGCCTTTTAGCTAAAGGGCAGTAGAAGCTAGAGCATCCTTCCATTCCAGTGGGGATATGTAAGTATGTGATCTGTAATACAAGTCTGTTACAATGAGTCACTTTGTATCCTACAAGAAAAGAAAAGCCTTGCCTGTAGTGCCCCTATAAAAGAAAATATCAGTAAGCAGCAGAAGTTAAATACAGCAGCATTTCTCACCCCTCTGCTTCTCTGCTAAATGCTGAGACATTCAGGATTAGCTTGTTTTACTTGGGATTCTGTTTCTTCACCTCTTTTGCAGTTTCAGTGGTTTGAGTTTTCCACAAGAAGACAAACTTGCTGGTTTAGTATTAGACTAATGTGATGCTCTCCTATCAAGCATCACTCCTTGGGGAATGACACTGTAGTGCCTGGCATGGCAGAAGCTGTGCAAAGGTGACGCTTTAGTGCAGGGACTTGTCATAAGTTTCTTGTCATAAGTTTCTGCAGGTGACAGAGGCTTTTGGGAGGAGACCAAGTAAGAAACAACATCAAAAAACGCCTGTTCTCTCTTTGTTCTTTACTGTTAGATGAGATGGGAAGTGACACAAAAGATCCCTTCTGGAGTTCAGTTACACTGACAATTACAATGGGTACAACTGTATTTTTTCATTTTACAGTACTTCCACAGCAGTGTAACGTCCTGCTTTGAGTTCAGGTCTAGGTGTACTACCTGAGAAATTCTTACTTTATAACACATAAAAAAAAAAAAAAAAATAGATAGCTGGGATTTTGTGATGCTTCATGTTATACGTATTTCAAGAGAATCTGAGTACTTGCTGATTAAGGGACCTTGATGCAAATTGAATCTGTGACTAGCTTTATCCAGTCCAGCTAGGAGACAATCCCAATGCCAAGAACACACTGTGTCTGGGGAAAACGTACAAAGGATCTTTCTCAGTGCCTAAATTCTCTTCCCCATTAACAACTGGAAGGCTCTGCCTTTGCTAAACGTGTTTGCATCCTTCTAAGGAGCCTGCTTGTTCCTACAGCTCGAGCTGTGCTCTCACTAGGAAGCACTGATGTTTGACAAAAGGAGCAGGAAAGAAGTCTGAAACCAAAGTGAAACAAGATTGTTTAAACCTGTCAGAGGAATGAGATAGCTGTCTTTTGCAAAACTAGCTGGTCAGTTCTGCAGCCCTAGAACTAACACACCAAACAAATTAATGCCAAATTTACCTGCCACTTCTGAATTCCACTGTATTGGGAAGCAAGAAGCACTTGATATTTTATAATTTTATATATTTACAAATGTTTATGGTTTGTTTTTTTTTAATAAAGGGTGGTTTAAGAAAGGATTAACCTCTTCTCACTGTATCATCTTTTAAAAAGTATTTTCTAGATGCAAGGTTATGTTGGATCTGCTGTGCAGTACAAAGCAAAGGCTGCAGTATTTGCTAGCTGTGCTTACACTGACAATGTGTGAAATATAATCTCAGAGTAATCTTAGATTCTTAAAATGACCATGTGAAGTTAGCTGTAGGATAAACTATGGTTAGCTCTGTTTTGAAGGATAAGTTAAAGAAGTAAGGAAATACTGCTAGCAACTGTCTCCAAAACCTGCTGTTGCCCTGGTGAGAGAGTCTGCCTTGCACCAGCTGAGACACTATTATCTTTATCCAAGCACATAAAAGAGATGACAAAAAAGGGGAGACTTTTCTGTCTACTAATGCATGAGACATAGAGGTGTGTAAGGCTCTTTTTGGATTCCTGATGAGTAGTTGCTCTCTCCCTCTATGGTTTGTCATACCCTGACAGCGTGCCATAAAGGTGTGATGGCACTGCCAAGCAGTGAGGCCAGACAGCTCAAGCAGGTACCTGCTTTGCAGCATCAGCTGTTCCTGCTGGCTCAGCTAACTTCACATTTTGTGTTTAGAGCAAAAGAGGCTCGAGTGTCCATGCTAGTCTGTAATCCACCACAGCTGAAGAAGACTTTCTGCTGTGTTCTCTTCAAGATTGTGTAACTGATCTATCTCACAGCTCACTTATAGATGTGCCTTTTCTTGGAAAACTTATGGAAAATGTGAAGCTGAAGTCTTAGCAGAACAGAGGGATTTTGATGTTAAGACCTGGGCCAGGTATGCTGGGGACCCGTGTCCTTTCCCTGCCAAAGGAATGGCCTTCCATGACCCCAGCAGAGACCTCTACAAAAAACCTCTCTGGAAAACTGCAGAAAGTCTTCTGCAAAGGTGAACACTCCTGGCTGTGGTTGGGTCTCACTAGAGCCCTCCCATTTTTGTGAAGTCAAAGGAGAGGAGATGGGACAGTCACGTCACTAGTCCCATTACAGCAGTGGATCAGAGAGAAGCCCTCTGAAACAGGCAGGGGATACACAATCTTGCTGTGGCTGCAGTCTGAGGTGTGCAGTGCACCCTCTCCCTACAGCAGTTCTGTCTAGGTGGGGACAGCAGACACCACCAGGATAGATAGGACAGATCTGAAATTGCAGGAAGAGACACATTTCTCCTGGGGCAGGGACAGGCAGCAGACCTGCATACAGAACACATGCTCAGACGGTGCACCTCCTGCAGCAGGTGGCTGAGCTGCAGAAGGCAATGAGAAGGCTGCATAACATCAGGGAGACTGAGAAGGTGTTAGCTAGCTGGTCAATGCTCAGCCTGCAGTGACCCCATAAGCCAACGACCAAACAGCCAGAAAAATTCCCTCACCAGCACATATGGAAGGGAGGGCCTAATAATGCAGAAGAATGGAAGCTTGCAATGACAAGGACCATAGGGGGAAGAGACTTCCCTGAAGCCTGAAGTGCCCTTGCATAACCACTTTGTTTCCTTATGGACTGAAGAGGAATGACCTGTCACATCATGAGAGGCACTGGAGCTGAGTAAGGCAGCCCCATCTGCTCGCCGTATAACAAGCAGTAAGGCAGCCCCATCTGGTCCCACATCACAGCCAGCACAACTAAGAAAAAGTAAGGGGTGATAGCAGTACGTGACTTCTGAGAGGTTCAGAGGTACTGAGAGACCTGACACACTCTCTAGGAAGGTGCTGCTCACTGGGCAGTCGTAGCAGAGATGTCACTGATAGGCTGCTGAGCCTTGTACAGTCCACTGACTATTGCACACTGCTGTTTCATTAATTCCCCCCCCTCAAAGGGAAGGTGTTTGAAAGGGCCAGTCAGGTCTGCTAAATCAACAAGTGGTTACAGGCTGGTACCACAGTCCGCGTTTTGGCTTCCTGGACCACATGGCTCACCTTGAGAAACTGAGTGTACTGAGAGGGCTCATGGGGTCCACCTGTCAGAGAGGGGGAAGAGCTTCTTCAGCCACAGGCTTGCCAGGCTGGTGAAGAGGGCTTTGAATTCAAGGTGTCAGGAGATGGGAACCTCAGTCCCTCTTAGTCCTTCCAGTCTGATGGCAAATCAGCAAGAGACGGCCAGAGCTTGGAGCGGGTCAGGAGAAGAACACATGAAAAGTCATGAAGGAATTCCTGACACTCCAGCCAGTAAGTTTGCTTCAGGAAGGACTGAACTTAAATGCCTTTGTGCCAACACACACATCACAGGGAATGAACAAGAGGAGTTAGAGATGGGCTAAGAGGCACCGCAGAGATATGGTGGGGTGGCTCCTATGAGCCAATGCTCCTGTGAAGCGTTGGAATGAGAGGTTACAGACCTCCGTGGGGTGCCCCCCTCCAAATGAACCACATCAGGGATCAAGTAAGGAAAGCTGGTTTTTGGCCTGGTTTTGATAGCAGGGGTGACCACAGAGGTGGCTTCTGTGAGAAACTGCTGGAACTTCCACTGTGTCTAGCAGAGTCAGTCCCTGATGGCTCTGAAGATGAACATGTTGCTGGCCAAGTCTAGAGATGATGGTAATGCCTCTGTGATAAAATCTTTAAGAAGAAACCAAAAAAAAGGTGGGAGCACAGTTTTAATCCCAGCCAGAGAAGAGGAGGAAGTGAGAATATGTGAGGCACCAGGGTCAGTGAAGATGGAGGGGGAGGAGCTGTTCCAGGCACTGGAGCTGGGATTCCCCTGCAGGCTGTGGTGAGACCGCAGTGAAGCAGCTGTGCCCCTGCAGCCATGGGGATCCACGGTGGGATGCCGAGGTCCACCCGCAGCCTGTGGGGGAGATGCCAATGCCAGAGCACTTGGATCCCTGGAGGAGGCTGAGGAAGACCCACTGGAGAGAGGGGGCCCTGATTCCAGGGTAGAGCAGCCTGTCCTTGGAGAACTGCACCCTGTGGAGAGTGACCCACACCACAGCAGTTTTGGAAGGGACTCAGATTGCAGCAGTTTTGGGAGGACTGCTGCTCCTGAGATTTGGAGCCATGCTGGAGAAGTTCATGGAGAACTGCCTCCTGTGGGAAGGGACCCCATGGTCTCACAGGGGAAGGGCTCCTCTTCCTGAGCAGCAGAAGAAAATGTCGGGTGATGAACTGACCAAAACTCCCGTGCCCTGTCTCCCTGTGCTCTTGGTGGGAAAGAGGGAGCGGTTGCAAGAAGAAAATGTGTTTTTAAGGGCTTATATTACTTCTTATTATCTTCCTCTGATTGTTTTAGTAATAAACTCACTTTGTATCTCTAAGCTGAGCCTATTTTGCACTTGGGAGTATTTTCTTCTCATCCTTATCTCAGCTCATGAACCCTACATTAAATTTTTCTCTCCTCTGCCCAGCTGTAGCAGAGGAGGGTGAGTGAGTGGCTCTCGTGGGTGCCTGGCACTTGGCCAGTGTCAAACCACAAGTTCTCATAGACATAAATCTGGCCAGGGACAAAAAGGGCAACAAGAAATGATTCTGTAGGTATACTGCATAGGTACTGTAGCTAGGCTGTCTCAGTCACTGTCAAGTAACACCTGTTTTGGCACTGGCAAAGGCATGGTGACAGACCTATTGCTGGGGATGGTCCTGATGTGAGGAGGCTGGACTGAAAACATCCTGCCAGCAGCACAGCTGAAAGTCCACATTCAGATGAAGAAAACAGGTGGGTGGAATGTACCTCAAATCCCCTCTAATAACTCAAGCACCATGGGACCCAGCCTTTCAGGATCTGTTTCAGGATCACTATTTCCAGTTTCCAAATGATGTCAAGCAGTTCAAATATGCCAGGCCAAACATATTCTGTGGAGGATATCTAGTTGCATGTGCCCCACCATCAGGTATGAAACTTCGCACAATATCTTGAGGTAGGTCAGGATTGGGCATTTTTGGGTCTAGTTGCATTCTGAAAGAGTCCTCTTGTCTCACACGCTCCATAGCATCTTGAGTTTTAGAAATCTGTAACACAGGGAGTTGCATAACCAAAGCAAAAGTTTTAGTTACCCATGATTTATAAATACACCAATCAGGACATAAGAATATCATATTTTCTTAAATACATGTGTAAGTATACTCAACTACTGTTCTGCAGACTGTTCAAGAACTTTATAATACTCTGATGACACAGCCAGATGCACTTTGTGGTTAAGTATGTGAACCATGTAATTAGCAAAGGGGCAAAGTAGGATTCAGGTTCAGAACACAGGTTTTTGAGTAGCTAAATGTTGCTAGAAAATAAGCACAAGAGACTGGAAATAAGAAACATTCTAAATACACAGTAGCAAAAGCAAACCAATATAAACAGTATGAGGAACAGGGGAGACCTCCAACCCATTTTGGGAAAGAGCATAAAAGAAGCTAGCCACAATGGAGGAAAATAGAAGACGTAAGACAAGCTTACTTTAACCTCTCTCCTCAAAGTGCTTTTGTGGCTTAGTGCCATTTCCTCCATGACTAGAAGCCAGTCAGGACCACAGGCAGCAATGCTAAGGAGGTGGCATCTGCTACATGGTACTCATAGCTTACTGAGCACTGAGCTACATACTCACAGGGTGGGAAATGGAGATATGATGAACAGCATGCAAGACTGAATCATTAGCAAGAACTGTGTTGTTACAGAATAGATCTGCAATTCCCCAGCTGATAGATAAATACACATATATTCAGATATCAGTCCTGGTTTGGGTTGCTTTTTTGACTCCAAACCTTCCTCCACAGTCTCCTGCAGGTCAGATTCTCAGAAAAGTTTGAGAAACCTGACAGCCTTCATTGAGCCTTGTCTGGCATTGAGGAAACACAGAAGGAAAAGAAGCTATAAGAGATGCTGCTGTACCTATCATGCAACCTCATCTTAACCCACTTTTTCCTTTCCAAGCAGGTTGTGAGTGGAAAAGGGGAGGTTCCACGCAGGGGCTGCTGTTTCTGGAAGCATGCAGTTTGCAAAGGGGAGAAGTGGAGTGGCTGAGGTAGCACTGATGGGCAGTGCTTGGGATCAGCACAGACAAGACAAAAGCACTCAGGCTGCTTAGGTCAGCTAGGATATCGACAGAGGCAGGTTTCATTCTACCAGTGTCATCTGGGAGGGGTGGGCTGTCCACCCTGCAACAGGGCAGAGTCTTCAGTTGGGCAGAGGGTCTCTGCTTCCCAAAGACATTTTCATCCCTGAGGTGCTCCATATAGATTCGGGATCTTACAAGTGTCTTGAAGGTGTCTCCACCTTCCTGACTAGTCCCACAAGCAGGCCTGCAAAGGCACTGGGGAGTCAATCTGAAGTGTTCCTCTGCTGACAGTCACCAACACTTCCCTGGGTTCCCCCATGCTGTCACAATGGTCAAAGCTCCTGTGGCTAAAGCAGCAGCTTCTCCATATGGATGGACAGCCCTTGTATGCACACTGCTTTTTCTCTTCCCTCCTTTCCTTGTCCAGCAATTCTCACTCCCATGGACCCTTCTTGCCCACAGTGAGGGAAGGCAGCACTTCCTACCTGTTCTGGCTTGGTACTTACTGTTTGCACCAGGAACATGGACTGTTCATGCCCAGCACAATCCTGTTGATCCTCCAGATGTAGCAGGAATGGGGGATGATAATGCAGCTCACAGAGTTCATGGCTTGGCCTCTCCCGAAATGAGTGCTCCTCCCCAGCTTGGAGGAGAAAGAAAAGAACATAGAACTGAAAAAGTTACACATCCAAAAATCAAATAGTTGAAGCATAAGCATCCCTTGCCTAAGTCTATCACTTTATCACTCCACAGTAATTTCAAGATCTTTTTGTAGTTGCCTGTGGGCTAGAGAGAGTTTCCCAAAGGCTTTTATTAAGACAACAGCATTGCTGCCACAGCCAGAAAGGAATGACATGCAAAGCTGTTGTTGGTTAGTGGTATTGCTCTCAGTGCTTGGCCCCGTCTGCCTGGACAGCTGGCAGGAGGCCAGCTATGCACTGCCTCTCTGCTTCTGCTGAGTGAGCCTTCTGCAGTGGGCTCGGAGCAAGCCTGAGTGCCCCCTCTGCAAGAGGAGGGTGACCTCCATCCTGTACTCGGTGTGGGAGGATGACAGCTTTGAGGAGCATGTCATTCCACGCCATGGGGCACCATTGGACAAGTTCCACCTGAGAGCAGGAGGTCCCGGGTACCCAGCTGCCCCCCACATCTGCACAGTCCTGCAACAGCCTGGCCATCGGCGGGATGACAGCCACCTCCAGCGGCTGAAGGTGAGTACAGCGACTGGAACTGCAATATGTGTGAAGTTGCACTCGCTGGCAAATGCCTTCATTTTTAATAAATTTGAGAAACAAAACCAACCAAACAAACAAAAACAAAAACAAAAAACCAACCAACCAACCAAACAGAAAACCAAACAAAAAAAACCCCAACAAAATAAACAAATCTAGCACAAAAATAATGGATTCTGCTCCAGGTTTGCATTTCTGTAGTTGATCCCAGGGCAGATGTTTCCAGCCAGGGCAACTCCATGGTCAGCCTGTGCCCCAACACAACCTCTCAAGTTCTCTTCCTCAGCACATCCTGTGCCCCCCATCCTGGGGCTCTGCTCTCCTACCAGCTTGCACTGCCTGCTGCAGCCTCACTACAGCAGTGCCCAAATCCCTCCTCCTGTCCGGAGTCATGACTTGCTGCTGCATTGGCCCAGGGCTGTACCCTATCAAGGCAGAAGCCCCAAGAAATTCAACAAGGGGAAGTGCAGTTTGTGGTGAAAGAGAAGTGGGTGAGTGTTCAGAACAGAAAAATGACAAAAGAAAGGCCCAAATGATGAATATAATTAATTCAAGACTTTGCCTCACCTTGCCTTTCTTCTGCTGGTGAATAAAACTGTAGTGAGTGGGGAGGTAGAGGAGCTGTCCTGGGGGAGCCAGGCATTGTGTAAAATCCTTTGGTGTGAAGCTAGCACCTTACTTACAGAAAAGTTGCAAAGAACCTGCCAGGTAGCAGGTAGAGCCATTGTGAGTCAATTTTTCAGGAAAGCAGCACACCTCAGTGTTTAAAGCAGTCCATTCTGACAATCCCCCTTGTAGGAAAGAATCCAAATTTTGAGTGCTTTGAGTAGAATTGGCAAGGTATGGAATCTTGTGGAGCCAACAGGAGCTAAGGCACATCACAGTATATTTGGGGTTTGGTGAGATATGTATGAAACCTTTGGCATGGCCTTGGAGAAGTTTGAGAAAGTCTTGGGAGGGTTTAGGATTTAGGTTGTTTGTGGACATTTTAGATGAGTGTTTGGGGGAAGTTGGGTGTGATTTCAGATGTATTCCTGGCCCAAGAGAAAGGTTTCAGGGTGTTCAGTGATTGCAGACCTGGACACAGGGCATAGGAACTTTTGGGGGCCATGGACAAGCTTGCAGTTTGTTTGGTCGCTCCTGGAAGGGACTTATGGATGTTTTGTGGACTTCAAAAAAGTTTTATGGGGTGTTCGTAGGAAATTATGGTTTGAGGGTCTTTGAAGAACAACTTTCGGGGGTTCAGAAGCAGGGGTTGGGAACTTTGGGGGCTGTGAGGCAGGTTTGGGGGGTTTCCAGGGTACTTGGGTAGGGTTTGCAGGTACTCATGACACCTACATGACATTCTCCAGGTCCCATTCAGAGGACCAGAAGCATTCAGAAGTATTTGGGCACCTTCGAAAGCAGTTTTGGGTGTGTACTCTGAAAGGATTGGAGAATACCGGAGATACTCAGGTAGGCTGTGGGGATAAGTAGAGGTACCAGAGAGCCGGACTTAAGACAGTTTTGAGCCTCTGGCATGGGGATAGGGGTGTGTGGGGACATTTAGATAGGGTGGGGGGAAGCTGCTGAGCGAGGTTCAGACAAAGGGGACTTGAGTAGGGTTGGGGATGTTTTGGGGCCCTAAGACAACTCAAGCATCCTTGGGTTTAGTCAGGCAGGAATTTGGGGTCCTGAAGCTCTTGCATCCAAAGGAAGGCTACAAAGATTGTTGAAGAGCCTTAAGGAGAGGCCATATGAGGAGTGCCTGAGGTCACTTGATCTGTTCAGCTTGGAGGAGACTGAGGGAAAATCTCATCCCATTGTTCAGCTTCCTTGTGAGAGAAAATGGAGGGGAAAGCACCCTGGTGACCAGTGACAGGACCTGAGGGAACAGGGTGAACTTGCGCTAAGGAATGTTTAGGATATCAGGAAACAGTTCTTTACCCAAAGGGTGTTTGGGCACTGGAACAGGCTCCCCAGAGAAGTAGTCACAGCATCAAGCCTGACAGAGGTCAAGAAGAATTTGGACAATGCCCTCAGCACATGGTGTGATTCTCTGGGATAGTGCTGTGCAGGGCCAGGAGCTCGGCTGGATGATCCTTGTGGGTCCCTTCCAACTCAAAACATTTTGTGTTTCTGTGATTATGTGAGGCTGAGTCTTGGAAGCCTCAAGCAGAGCTCTTGGTGTTTGAGGTTGTGGGGCTGGTTCGGGCTTTCCTGCGGGCACCGGAGTAGGTTTGCGTGTGCCCAGTGATAACCAAGAGCCCCGAGTTAGTGTGGGGAGCCTTTTTAAGCTGAGCGTAAGGGTGGCGATGGGCTGGTTCAACGTTGCAGGAACATGCTCTGGGAACGTCTTTGCCGCTTTCCCGGCTCCCGCCAGCAGAGGACATCCCGCCGCCGTCCCTAGCTCCGCAGCAGCGCCGGCTCCCCACGGTGCCGCCCCGGGCGGGCGCGCTCCCCGCCTCAGGCCGCGCTCGGGGCGTCGGCGGCCGCCGCGAACGGGCTTTGGTGCGGCGCGGGCCGTGCCGGGAACAGCGCCGGAGGCGGAGGCCCCGCCGCAGCAGGCAGCGCGCAGCGGCGGGCGCGGAGGCCGCGCACATGCCCCCGGTGTGCTCGCAGCGCCGCCGGCTCCGAGGGGACAGCGAGCGTATGCCGAGCCCGGAGAGAGGCTGGGACGGTGGAGGGACTCTGCCCCGCGACGAGAGGGAGGGAGAAGGATAGAGAGCGAGGAGTGGGGATGTGTGCGAGAGTGGAAGGGAGGGACCGGGAGAGGAAAAGAGACAAGAAGGGGGACAGAAAGAACGAAATAGGGACGAGGATGGGAGGAGAAGGGGGAGCAGAAGGGAGAGAGAGCAAAAGGGAGACAGGGATAGAGAAAGAAGTCTGGGGACAGGGAAGTGAAGGGCTAAGAAAATATACAAAAAGGATACAGAAACAAGCCTGAGAGTGTGGCAGTAGGAGGAAGAGAAATTGGGAAAGAAGGGGGGTAGAGTGCAAAAACCAGGAAGTAGGGCAGAAACAAAGAAGAAAAGGGATGGGGAGCAGGAAGGAAGCACAGCGGGAAAGAGGGAGGTGGACACTGATTTGGAGAAAGAAATGTAGAGATGGGAAGTAGTGACATAAATAAGGCAGGAGATCTTTCTCCTTTTCAATGCCTTTATTAAAGAGATTCAGCTCAGGTGGGGAGAAAGCGACGGGTCGCGCCCACGCCGCCGCTGTCCCCAAGAGTGGCACGGAGGAGGAGGGTGATGCAGCTCTGTCCGCTGGTCTGCAGGCAGAGCTGGGGACTGCGTCCTCACGGGAGATTCGCAGATTCCTACTTTTCAGTCCAACGCTCCGGGTCCCTTCCTTAGTGAACATCTTTTGAGGTCAGGGTGTGAAGCAAAAAAGATCCAAGCAGGCACTGGACTTCACGCCCATCCTTAGACATCACCTAGGGTCCTCTAATTCTATATTGGTTCGTTGTTTTTAGGGGTTTTCTAGGAAAACTTTAGCGCGGTGCATTTCTCATTTGCATACGTGGTCCCAGGTCACTCCTATTCTCCTGGGCTTCGTGTCCAGGTGTAGCTCCGGGGCAAGCATTGGGAGAACAATGGCTAAATCACCAACCATTAATGGGCAATTAAAGAACTCTTTACAATTAAGCTAATTTAACAGCAACTGGTCCCACCGTTTTTTTTTTTTTTTCTCTGTAACCTTAAATAAAAATAGGTATATTTTTATTCATAACAGTAGGACAGATAAGAAGATCCGTAGGCCTCAAAGATGCAGGCTGACTCCAGGAGCACTGCATGTCAGCGCAGACCCCATCTAGACTGAGGCCCTGTCAGCAGGGCCAGAGGCTGGCATTGCTCCCTCACCAGCAGAGCATCCACCATGCCCAGTGGTGCGGACCCCAGAACCCGAGGAGGGGAAATCACGCTCTCAGCTGAGCTCTGGTGTGGTGCCCTACACCTCTGTGCTTCTCTTCCTCTTGTGTGGGGAAAGGACAGAGCAGGGGCTGAAGAATCAGAGCCTGAGCCTTTGGGTGAAATATCGGATTATCTGCCCGGCTGTTGGGGTCCACTCTTGGTAGCTATTGACCCTTGCCCGCATGATATTTCATAGACAAAGTTAAAAGATTGAGAAGCGCTCTTCTCCATGTGGGAAACATTCTTCTTTATTCCAAGACACACATCAGGAGGACAAACCCATGGGAGAAATAGAGCGTGCCCTGGTGGCAGGGAGCTTTTATACCCCAGGATGGGGACAGAGGGAGAGGTCCACAGACAATGGGATATCAGTGAGGAGTGGTGAGGGGAGGGGTAACCCAGGGGGGAGACCACCAGGGGGTACTGGGGTGGGTGAGGGAAAAGACCATGTGGTGGGGGAAAGGGGTAACAAACCACAGGTATAACCTAAGCTATACAGTGCAATATAAAACTATTCTGTGCAAATTCCCAATCACCCAGTGCAAGAGAACAACTAAAACTGGTGCACCACAACATTTGGGGATGAGGGGCTACTGCAGGCCTGCCTGACAGGGCTGGAGCTCCTTGCACCTTGCTTTTGTCATGCAGCTCTTTCCATGTGCCATTGGAGCATGCAGAGTTCAAGTGGCAGCTCCATTGCAACCTCAGCCCACCCACAAGGCATCTGCTGCCTGCAAGAGTGGGAAGCCATGAGGTCCCTAGTTCATGCAGACCCTCCTGCCACCATCTGCCTCCCTTTGCATCAGCAAAAGGAGTGGACCCCTCTATAGCTCACTTCCTTGGCTTCCTCATCCTAGCACCCAGCAGAATTGGGATCACCCCAGCCCAGCTCCCTGCTTAACCAGCCAGGTATTCATATCCTGCAATACTTTCCTATCTTCCAGCATCCCCAGCCTCACCAGCAAGGTCACTTGGTTTGTGTATGTGTGGCCTGGTGTCATCTGCTTTCCTTGGAGAGGAGCTGAACCCACTGAGTGATCTTGACATGCATGGTGAGACCCTGGTGATGTAACTTCTGAACAATGCACTATATTCACTCCAGCATTTGACATCTTTATCAGACTTCCCCAAATCACTCATAACTCATCCAAACCACTCCTGGGATAAAGCACTTTCCAGCACTTCCTGCATTATAAGGGCTTTCTTCATGCTCCTTTCTTCTTGCTCGGCTGTTAAAGTGTGACTGTGGCCAGCTGTCCTTTATCTCTGTTCGCTCAAAGCATTAGGTGCTGAGTTTGGATTGGAAATCAGTGCTAGAAGGGCTGACTGGGCAAACTCAGTAGCAAGCACAGCGAAAGGTGGTAGAAGAAGAGCTGTCTCACCTGCAGACAAACCCATCCACAGAGGAAGGGTGCCCAGCTCCAAACTTGCTGAGTTGTACCAATGTGACCCAGAGGAGACACAACCTCAAGAAGAGGAGCAAGTCACATAACTTCACAAGGCCAGAACATAGTCTGAACCACTAAGCAGAGCTTTGACATGGACCTGTAAGCAGTCTGCAGCAGTCCATCCCAGGTTTCACAGAAAAATGGTAGTGAGAGAAAATGTCTGCCTCCCAGCTCTTTGGTGAAAAATCATGGTTTCTGTATTCATGTCATCTGCTTCCGTAGGAGATGGATACTGAACAATGAAAACATCCAGAGCTGAGGGGCAGGTGTATATCCTTCCTATAGGATCTCAGCCAGAAGGGCTGATTTTACCTTCTCTGGGAATGCCTTTTGCAGTGGCAGCACAGTTCAGGTGGACATGGGAGAGGAGGAGCACAACAGACTTGCACAATAATTTTGTTCTCACTGTATCCTTCCTTAACAACAGCCTGTGAGAGAAGCACACCTTCAGGCCCCTGCACTGATGACCTATGTGAGCAGCAATCCCAACAAAGAACCTGGTTGCAGCTCAGTAGTGCAATAAGTTATGTTTTCTAGACTCCACAGTTATATTTGGTTGTCAGATATGCTTGTTTTTGCCAGATGAGATGGTTAAATGGCTGTCTGTGGGACAAAGCAACCCAGGCATTTCGAAGAATTCACTTGTAGCCTAATTTTGAAATGTGATTAAGAGCTGAGGAGTGCAGGAAAGGAACTGGACTGCAAAGGCCCTAGATTCTTCCTGTATGCATTTGCATGCTTAAAGTGGGATATTGCAGCACCAAATCTACTTGCAGAGAGCCAATAATATAGGTGCATTTTCCATCCTCATGAGATCAGTGAATTTCAGCCTGTGCCCCTGTGAGTCATTTGCAAAATGAAGCTCTCAGTTGAGGCAGCCGGGGCATTCGGGCGTCACTCTTGCAGCAGCAGAAATTATCTGGGAGGGGAAAACTCCATCTGGGGAGTGGGAAAGGTTTCCTTCCTGAGGGACATGGGTATTACTTCCATCTATCCTTAGGCCAGACAACAATTGTGGCCTCACTTTTCTAGCACAACAATTGCTGCTGCAGTGTCACTGAGAGACAGTGAAGTGGTTTGTCATCCCCAGCTGTCTTCAGACCCCACAGCGCATGGCAAGCATGGCCATGGAGCTGGACAACTGCTGTCCCATCTGCCTGGACAGCTGGCAGGAGGCCAGCTATGCACTGCCATGGCTGCTCTGCTTCTGCTAAGTGAGCCTTCTGCAGTGAGCTGGGAGCAAGCCTGAGTGCCCCCTCTGCAAGAGGAGGGTGACCTCCATCCTGTACTCGGTGTGGGAGGATGACAGCTTTGAGGAGCATGTCATTCCACGCCATGGGGCACCATTGGACAAGTTCCACCTGAGAGCAGGAGGTCCTGGGTACCCAGCTGCTTCCAGTCCCCACACTCTGGCCATCAGTGGGAGGACAGCCACATAGAGTGGCTGAAGGCAAGTATAGCAACTGGAACTGCAATATGTGTGAAGTTGTACTCACTGATGAAAGCTTTCATTTTTAAAGGAATTTAAGAAAAACCCAAATGTAAACCAAAAACAATGACAAAACTATGCTCCACGTTGTTCTACTATGGGGATGTGAGGGGAGTAGAGAAGGAGAAAAACAAGATGTTTTGCTACAGGTCACAGATGTTTTCCCAGTCAGCACAATTGGCTGCAAGAACAGGCATCTCTGCTGTTGGACAATACCTTTTTCCTGGCCCAGAGATGGGACAACTGAGAGGCATTTTGAAAGCTTTTATTCCATTTTTAGTCTCATGAAAAGAGTGAGACAATACAGATGCTATAATTCACACCATCACAATCAGCAGCTGACTATTTCCTAATTACAATACACTATAAGCATTTCTTGGCCTATGAGATTTTTGCCACACATGCTGTAAATGCCTTAAAGCCAGTCATCTAAAACTACTCCTCATGGGTCCTACTACAATGCATCTTTCATAGTTCTGTTTCTCCAAAGTATCTAGTCTTATTTGCAAGGCCATTCTTTGAAACCTTTTTCTAGCTCCATTTCTCTCTCAGCAATATCTGTCCTATTCCCTGGCATTTCTGTCAGCATTTCTTGTCTCAAAGTTTGCATACAGATACATACTGTGTGGGTTCTGTCAGGCCCTGAGAACTCTCTATAAATCCATTTCCCACACTTTGCAATGGGCTCTGCTCAAGTGATCTCCCCTGCATGGAGCTGTGATCATGTGTCAGAGTCACAGAAAATCTGATGCCTGATCTAAGCACTTAGCTGCCCCCAGTCTCCATTGCCCTGCAGCACTATCAGACCTGAGAGTAGGACTTCCTGCTGCTCCTAGTTCCCACAGCGCTGCAATAGTCCTGCCATCAGCCATGTGGCCACTGCCCTGGCGTCAGTGAGCATCTCCTGCACTATGTTTCAGCATCCCTCCTCTACCTTGCTGTTCTCCACCACCTGCTGTCGTGGTTGCGCTGGGAGCTGGGGCAGATCTTTAAACATGGTAGGAAGCAGCAACAGTGCAGTGCTTTGTCCCATCCAGCCTGCACTACTTTGGCCCAAATGAGGCTTTGTTCCATGTTCTATGGGCCTCCCTGAGGCACACAAGGAGCTTTGCCCACTGGCTTATTGACAGCATCACATACAGGCTCAGCAAGGAGACTCAACATCAAATGGGACCGGAGGTCAGCAGTGCAGCTGGAGAGTGGGAGGACAGCCCCTCTATGGTCCCTGGCCCTCATGCTACCCAAGGGGATCTCCCAGGCCAGCCTTCATGGGGTCCCAGCAGCGAGTCCCATTATGTCCCCATTCCTAGCCATGGGTTGCAAGAAGGAGCCTGGAAGAACTCAGCAAAGGCTGTGCCTGGTTGTTCATGTGCAGCTGGTCAGTGAAAGCTCACCTGGGGCACGGTGAACAAGCCTCCAAAGGGAGGGCCAGCAACTCTGAGGACCCTTCCCAACCCCAGCAAGCCTCCAAAGGGAGGGCCAGCAGCTCTGAGTGCCCTTCCCAGACCCCCAGGAAAACAGCCCACCATCCAGTGACAGGGTGAGAGGGCATTAGGATACAGCTAAATCAGTCCAGACTCCAGCTTGTGGTCTCAGCCTTTCAAATCTATTTAACATTTATTAAAAGAAAATGAAAGCATGAAAACTGCAGAAGACTTTTGAGTGTTACTAACTAATGCTTGTGGTGTTGCTTTCCCCACTTGTACCGTTTTCCTCCCCTTTCCTGGTTCTTTGACCAGTCATTTCTCACATGTTTCCTGAGCATTATAAGTTTGCATTTCTGCAGTTGATCCCAGGGCAGATGTTTCCAGCCAGGGCAACTCCATGGTCAGCCTGTGCCCCACCACTCAACCTCTCAAGTTCTCTTCCTCAGCACACCCTGTGCCCCCATCCTGGGACTCTGCTCTCCTACCAGCTTGCACTGCCCGCTGCAGCCTCACTACGGCAGTGCCCAAATCCCTCCTCCTGCCCGGAGTCATGACTTGCTGGTGCTCTCTGCATCAGTCCAGAGCTGTACCTTGTCAAGGCAGGAGCACCAAGAAATTCAGCAAGGGGAAGTACAACGTCCTGTCCCTGCTTGCAGTGAAAGAGAAGTGGGTGAGTGTTCAGAACAGACAAGTGAGAAAAGAAAGGCCCAAATGATGAATACAATTAATTCAAGACTTTGCCTCACCTTGCCTTTCTTCTGCTGGTGAATAAAATTGTGGAGAGGAAAGGAAGCCAAGGTGTGTATGTAATCCCACAGCAGACAGCTGGGGAAGAGAGCACTCAGAGCATCTCCTTACATCTGGTGGAAGCGATTGCAGGAAGGGGTGCACCAAAAACAGACAGGAAATTGGTTATTTTAATATTTTTAAACTTTTTCACTATTGAATCCCCCCTGCCACCTCTGCTGGGAGAAAAGGCAGGTGTGTGCCACAGGTGCTTGCTGCAAGTTGCCCTGGCAGCTGGGAGAGAGCAGAGGGGGACACACACTAATTCATTTCACTGGGAAACAACTCTAGAGGCACTCGAGTACAAGCACTGGAACACTGCAGCCGTGCTGTCTCGAGTTAGGTACAATATGTGGAGATGTGGAAAGCATCTCCGAGGCAGCACACTCCCCCTTCTTGCAGTACACAGACAGCTGTGTGCGAGGATCACTTGCATTTGCTCCTGACCAGGGAAAGGCTCAGTGTGTCGAGCAATGTGAGTCCAAAGGAATGTAACCTGTTCCTTTGTGTTTGGATTTACTGACCAAGAACTGACTTGGCTCCTGAGGACTGGAGAAGTACATGAGCAAATGCACTTTTCTCCCCTGGTGGGAAGCTGGTTTGATGCCTTGTTACTGTAATTGCCAAATCCATCAGTCATTGCAGGCTGTCTTCAAGACTTCATCTCTTTCACCCTCTGCTCAGGAAGGAGATCCAGCTTATTTTGACAATGCTCACAGAAAAGTGCTTGGCATTTGTTTATTCTGCACTGTATCTCTGGTCATCCTTGCTCTTCTCACTCTTTAAAGGTAAGCTCCTCTGTGTTTGTCCAGGGCTTTTGTTTTTTTTGATTGTGGTTTATGTTTTTTGTTGCTGTTTTTAATTTGTTGTTTGGGGTTTTTTTTTTGTTTTTGTTTTTGTCTTTGTTTTGTTTTGTTTTTTGTTTTTTGTCTTCTGAATGCTAGTTACATCCAACCCCAAATTTTATTTTCAGGAACTCTTGTATCTACTTGTATTTTGAACTTCATTACAGTCCTGTGCTGGTTTAACTCACTTTTGTAATCAGTTTCGGTAAGTTTGTAGATCTTACAGTGCTAGGCACATTTTTTTTTTTAAGAAGGAAGAAGGTGTGTGTTTGTTTTCGTGTTTTCTTTTTTTTAAATTAAAGGTGAGTAATTTAAACATTCATAAATTAATTGAAATGGTTGTGTTTCAAAAAAATATGTTTTTGCTTCCCTGAAAAATGTAACCTTCCCATGTTTTTTTGACTACAAGCTATTATAACTTCAGACTGGGCAGAATGATTTGAGAACCTTATAGGTGTGTGAGTGCAATGGTGTTCTACAGAGAATTACAAGCAGAAGAAAATTCATAACTATTTATTTTCTGTGCATCATGTAGAAAGATTAAATCTGTATAAATACATAAATTTACTAATTCTGGTTTCTTTTTATTAAACATACTCTTAGTATGCTTAATAAAAACCAGTTAAGACAGAGATGGATATATAGCTGGAAATCTAATAAGTAGAATAATGGGTTTCTGTAGTCTAAGGTGTCAGCTCTGACATAGCTATCTTCAGAAGTTTCAGCATGGTGCTAACAAAAATAGGAGCTGTGTGATTATTTCAAAACATTCAGGATAGCAAGGCTGACAATAAAGTGTTTTTAAGTGAGAACATTGAAATAGCCACAGTCATGAAAGATATTCAGTATTCTACACAAAATGTGCTTTTATGGCTCCCTTCAGCTGAAACATAAATGCCTGCAGTAATCAAAAATTCTAAAAATGAGTATTCTAGGTGTGAAGGACCATGTCTTGTTACTCACAATTTATCTATAAAGCAGGATTGTCTTTTTAAAGCTGATAAAGGTGACCACCTATTTCAGAAGTGCAAGGGCACTGGAAACTTGCATATATGTGATGTTGCACTGGACTATTCATGCCACATAGACAATTCCTCATTAATTCATCTGAAGCTGTAAAACATCTGAGTATTTCATTATTACAGACCCACACTTCATCTGCCTAATATAGTAATGGTAATGCAGAAAAATGTTTCCCTACCTTGCTAAATTAAGAACCTTGCTATCTTCAAAACATTTCTGTGCTGCTGTAGGAGCTGAACTAACAGGCCGGTTACAGCATCTAGTTATGAGATAAGTAATTTTGTTGACATTTCCATTTTGAGAAGTTGTGTGTCATGTAAATCCTGCCGTTTAAATAATGAGTAATCACTAATTCATCAGGGGATGCCTAATTTCTCTCAACATCACATGAAGACAAACTGCTTTTATAAATAATTCAGAGAATTTTTTTTAGGTGCTTTTACTAACAGCTTACAAGTACGCACTTTTAAAGAAAAAGGCTAAAGCAGAATAAAATGAATCTCTTATAATGTTGGTCTGTAACTGACTTCTGCTTACAGATTTTTTTAACTTAAAAAAAAAAAAGAAGGGGAAAAACCCTCAGAAATACCTGGGAATTGAGCAGTTGGGACAGAAGAGAAAAAAGTCAAGATGATATTAGCATGTTATCAGTAGCAGGGTTTTTTAAGTAAATCCAGAAGAACTCCCCCCTGGGTTCCTTAGTTCACCCACATGGAAGTCACGGCAAATTCAAATCATAGCTAACATCACTCTCACATAGCACTGAGTTGTTTCAACATTGTTCATAGCAATTTATCAAGTACTGAAAACTCCTGAAGGGCTGTTTGACAGGAAAGTTGTCACAAGAACCAGATAAAAACCAAACACAAACAACACATGGAGAACTTGGGTTTTTTCCCCAGTTCTTTCCTCAGCTGTCTGCTTCAACCAGACTTTACTTGCAATATGCTAGGAGCCCCAGTAGTCATGTCATTTAAGCTAGGTCATTGCAGCCCTCTTTCTTGAAGGGCTGATGATGCTTTTTTTGAGACATGGGTCTAAGGAAAAATCATGAAACTGGTTTTCAACCTTCCTATATCCCAGGTGAATACTCTCAGGGTCAGACATCTCTTCCAGGCCAGGGGCAATCCTTGAAGGAGCACCCAGAATGTAGAAGCACCTAGTGAGTCTCAGCAGCTACCTAACAACCTTGGGTGGAGTGACTTGAAAAACCTAGTCCAGGGATTGATTGAAAGGAGGGATAGACCCATTCCTGCTGCTTTTTTTGATTGTGGTCTGAGAGATAGGATACAGGCAACCCTACAAGGACATTCTGAGAAACGTGTCACAGTGACCACAGAGATGCATAGCCTCTCTGAGGAGTTATCTTCAGCTCAGGGCACGGGCACCTGGAGGGTTTAACAGCCAGGGAGGTTAAACATGCACTTGGCTAGTCTCCAGTCAAACCATGTATTATAATTACTGTGCCTTTATATCCTTTTTTATTTCTCGAGTGAGACCACAGTGCCCATGTGCCACACAGAGCAGAGTCAGACCTCTCAGTTTCTTTACTCTATACAGACTGCCATCAGGGTCCTATCTGGCCAAAAAAAAAAAAAAAGCCCGACAAAGACAAAGGCAAATTGAGGACAACAACTTTCTCTGCAGTCTGGTGGGAATATAAGTGCTCAGCTGTATGGGACAAATCCTATGGCAGGGGATGTTGCAAGTGAGCTGACCAGCTCAAAGATGTAAATGATGAAGTAATTCAGCCTGACTTGGTGTACCCAGCTGGTGCAAAGCAGCTTTTCTTTGGCTCACTCATAATACAGATTTGAATTGTGGTGCTACACCCAATTTCATGCTTTTTCACACCTTTGCTTATTTCGAGAGGGTCTAGTGATCACATCAGAACAGAACTGATGATTTCTTGGAGCAAATCCTCACAAATTTCTCGGTTCACTTCCCTGCAAGCAGGTTCTGTTTCTGCAACAGCAGAAGCATTGGCAAGATAGCCTCAAAAGGCCAGATTCCGCTGCCAAGCTACAATTTCTCTAATGTGAGCTAATTAGACTGAGGTGACATGAGTATAGAGATCTGTGTAGTAGGAAGAACAAATCACATTACTTAAATACCTATATATGGAGTTTAAACTTCAGGCCTCAGCTGTTTAGGCCCGATAGAACGACACTGATATGTTTTAATCAAACTTATTTACTCCAAAGAGACATGGTTGAACAGATAAAAGGATTCCTGTGCCTTAAGAGAGTACAGTATTATATCATTGGTAGTTTAGGTGGTGAAGTAGCTGTATTTTTACATCTCAAAACTGTTATCAGAGTAGAAGCAGGTGTGAAAGTTAAATAATTTAAAATATTTCATACCTTTAATTAGAGATCTGAAAGTTGTTTTCACCTCAGCTCTCCACATTCTCTGTGTTGATGCATTGAATGGTATAGTTTCAAAGATAACAATGCAGCTGATACACACTGAAAATAGAAAAGATATGAGCTAGGCCTTAGCTTGTACTGGTGGCTCTTTTTTCCATATTGATGGCATAAGAAGATGCTACATGTGTAGCTTGCATACATGGGAAATTGCTGTCAGATCCCTGCCAATTAGATATTGCTTTAATATCTAATAGCACAGACAGCAGGGCTGATCACTCTGAATGCTGAGAGCGTGCTAAGGCATTGCATATGCATGGAGCCAAGGGAATAAATATACTTGTCCATGGCATGTGTACATATGTTCTCTGATTAGGAACACTAGTGCTGTTGATATGTGTCGATACATTTAAGATGGGCAGGCAGGGTCCTAAGCAAACGCGTATTTCCCCGGCATTACTGTCTGCTACAGTAATTTGCTGTCCATGCTTGCTTCTTGAGGTTGACTTGATAGTTCAAAGAACCAGACCTGGTGTTCAGTCAGTAATCTTCTATGTGCATTCACTGGCAGGCACAGCTCTAAGGCTGATCTGCATTTTCATAGGCACAGCTGTGACAGTGGAGCTGGCCCAAACTTCTGAGAAGTTGCCAGGCTCCAGAAAAGTTGGAGGTATTTCTATGTGCATTTGCTGATAGTGATCTGAGCTAAATCTTGTGTTAATTCTTCTCAAATGTCACTGGAAAAAGTGGTCAGGTCTAAAAAAGGCAAATGAGTCATGACATCACCAGTGCCTATTGTTGCATGCACCTATTGGTATAGCAGTCTTGCATGTAGGGAGGGGTCCAGAAGCAGACACAATGCATGAGAATGTAGCACCCATCTGGTCTTTGGGTTGATGCCAGATGGCATCTTGCATACCTTCAGCCTTGCTTCAGCTCACAGAGTTTTCTGATGGTATCAGAGCAGAAGTTCTCATTCCAGGCAGAGGATTCATTTCTTAAAGGCAGCTTTTTTCTCTCTGGTTTATTTTCCTAAGGCATGTGGAAAAGAACATGAGTTAGTGATGGTGGTAGCATATACAATTTCATTTGTATGTGACAAGAAGGAGGGAGATGTAGTCTCTTCAGCTCTAGAGTGTGGTTAAAGGAGATGAAAACCTTTGCATCAGTCCTGATATGGTTGTTTGAAGATGTCTACTGCCTAGAGATCCTACCTAAACTAATTAAGAAAGAGATCAAATCTGACTGAGACAGGTAGGGCTAACACTGGCAATCAGTATCAACCCAGGAAATGAGAAAGGCAGACAGGAGTTTATTGCTGTTTTAGAACACACTCCTGAGAAAATACAGATTGAAGAAAGAGTTTTGCTTATCAAATACTTTCTGCATTGAGCAAAACAGCTGATGAGAAGGCTGAGACCAGAACCAGATGGAGTGTTTGCAAGTAAGAATCTCCCCACCCAGGGCTTGCAATTAAGTCAGTAAATTGCAATGGCAGGGGAACCTGTAGTCAAATGAGTACTTAAGCATGTAAACAGTGAGGTGCAGGTGTCTCTGTCTTGCCTTGCTATCATCGGCTTTGCTCAATTAGAAAATCTGTGCTAAATGGGGTGCTGAAACAGATGCCTGCAAACCTTTTCACCATTCAGAAATGGATATTTTCAACATTTTTGCATTCCACAAGGTTGGAGAGAAAACCACAGTCCTCATGTCTATTCTTAATGCAACATAGATTTGGGCAGAAAAATTACTTAGAAGAAACAGGCAGGTTTGAGGAGGTCTCATTTCTCACTGAGAACTCATAGAGGCTGAAGTCAGTTTGCAGATTGGACTAAGGCAGTACACTGTGTTCCCTGAAGCTCAGCTGTGATTATGTGGAAAACCATCACTGGTCACTTAGATCTTCACCATACCAAGGGAGAAAATTAAGTCATAAATTGGAAAAGATGTGTCTGTGGCAGCTGAGGTGAGAGAGGGTCTGATCTATACAGGTTCATATAGTGGTAGAATAATTTGGCTGGAAGGGACCTCCAGAGGTTATCCAACCCTTTTTCTCTATTGGATTGTTATCTGAGGAGTCAAGCTGCAAACATCTCCAAGGACAGTAGTGTTCCTTATGTAGAGTACCCTTGAGATGAAAAAGACTCTCTTAGTACTGTGGGAATGCCCCATCATGCATCTTTATCTTACCGGTCCTGTCCCTGTGCACCTCCCAGGAGAGCCTGGTTTCTTCATGATGGAGCACTTCCTCATGGAAGCTGAAGACAGCCAAAAGAACTCCCCCTTGTTTTCTCATCGCCAAGGATCAAAGCCGTATCTCTTTAATCCATCTGCTGTGTTACAGCATCTTGTTGTCTGTGGCCTCCACTCCACTCCAAGAGATCAGTGCTGCCCTGTGGAGGCTTCATGACACAGAGCTAACTCTGTGTCATGCAGTGAGTCTCATTGAGCGCAGTCTGGCTGTAGAGAATGATGCTGCTTAATGTTCTCATCACATCTGAGTCAGTGCATTTGGGAAAAATCAAAACTAGGAAGTCATATAATCATGCAGATAATACTTTGCATAATTCTTAGCCATCTTGTGGGTTTTTTTGAAGATCCTGCAGAAGTGATAAAGCAATTAATGGAGTGCTTTCCCTTTAATATTGTGTCATTTTAGAAAGGTAGTCAGTAAACTGAAATCCAGCTTAAGCAATTGTAACAATGGGAAGAAGAGATGAGAACTTAAATAAAAAGTTGCCAGATACTTTGCAGTTCCCACTGTTTCAAGTGGCAAATGGGCAGCAAATTTGAATTAAACCTGTTCATGTTCAGTCTTCACACACAATCCATAAATGGCAATGGGGCAGCTCCAGGAGCTCCAAGCTAAAGCTCTGCCTTTCTATTATAACCAAACAGCTATCCTGTAGCGTACTCTCTGCAGTAGCATTTTGTTCAAGGTCTAAGACTTCTAATGTAATTTCCAAAGATATTAGGGTCACCAATTATAATTTAAATTTATTGGATAGGTATCTCAGCTCAAGCACTTCAGCTCTCCTGGCACCATCAGATCTATTTATGTGTTGCTGGATTACATGAAAAAGGGGGCAGCAGGGTAAAGAGAAGGTAAATCTAAGGGAAACCAGTCTGTGGTTAAGGAGAAGAGACATCCTTCTCCAGAGGAGGCCTCTGTAAAGTGGGCAAATTACTTCACCTTTGAGTCAAAATGCTCTAGCAGTCTCAGGAATTCTTTGCTGAGGAATACAAGAGGGCAGCCCAGACAGCACAGGATAACTTTCTGGCTTTCAGGCGCATTCCGGTAGCACATCCTGCATCTGTGGCATTGCTACTGTATTACAGGGTGACAATCATGCTCCCTCTGGATGCACAAGGCATCAGTTTTGTTTTAATTTTGTTTTGTCTGCACCAGCACATAATTCAGGAGTAGTAGACTGAAGTTACCAAAGCTTAAAAGCAACAGAGTAAAGACAGGACAAAATGACGCTCCCCAGATCGTCATTCTCTATAAGTACCTCAATTTCACTGTGATTCATTCCTGCTCTTAGCCAGGATGAGTGACTCAGCCAAGGCAGGTTTGGCTGGCAGGGTGCAGCAGGGAGAGACCAATATTTCATATAACCAGTAACAAAACCAGGACCTGAGCCATGTATCCAAGGAAAAGACAATAGCATCTAGTATTATGAAAACAGATCAAGGCTAACCAACACTCAGCTGTCACTGGGATCTTGATACCTTTAAAGTCTGGGGGAAAAAATCAAACAACAAAATAGATGTAAGCTTTTAAGCCACTTTGTATGCATATATGCAAATCTGGACTGAGTCAGCCAAAACATAATACATACAGTTTCAAGTGTCTTAGGTCAGATCTCCACAAACCTTGTTTGATTGGTCACAAGTCCAATTTGCTCAAAGCCAGTAATTTACTTCATCAAGACAGTATAAGAAGCAGCTTTTATCTTCAATGTGAAATAAATTCAGACTCCTTGCTAAGAATGTTCACACCCTTATTTACAGTTCCCTTTATCTTTGAAGACTTCAACCACCAAAACTTCAGACTTATTTCCCTTAGAAAAAAAATCCCTTGATAGCAGCCACTTCTGCTGCCAAGACCTCCAAACTATGACCAGCTGATTGGCAGCACAAAATCTCACATAAACAGGCAAGTTGACCTGACTTAGTGGAAGATCACTGGTGCTGCCTAAAACAGGGCTGAGTCTTATCTATAGGTATGTTATGAAAGTTCTGCTCCCCAAACTGTTTCAGATTTAGGAAACATTTAGAAAATGTCTCTCCATATTTCCCAGTTCACATATTAAGCACTGAAAAAATTAAGAGTCATTCAAGGTGCAGTCAGAATTTTCATCAGACATTCCATCCCTTTCAGAGGGCTCTTACACTATTTTTCTCATTATCCATCGTTTGACTTCTGGTATTGTAAAGACAAACTTGGAACTTTCTTTGTATTCTCAGATCTGTGTTCACTAAGGACGTTTGTGTCTTGCCTGTGCCTTGCAGCCAATGGAGCTCTTACTTTGTTCATGGGCAACAGCTGCAACTTGAGTGATGAGGGAAAAAGGCAGGAGAAGCCATCTCTAGCCTTGCGTTGCATCCTCAGTGACTTTGCTGCTTGGCTTTGGACAGGTGGCAGGCTGGCAAGGCAGAAGTTCATAGTTTGGGAAACTAGCTGTCTCTGGGACCATAACCAGCTGATGAGCACTGCAGAAGGATGCAGAAGGAAAAATGGAAAGAAGCACTGCAACATCTCTGAACATACTGGGCACAGTATTTTCACAGTGTCTGTATCATTTCCACTTCAGTCTATCCTCTGCATTGCCCAGAGGAGTTAAACCATATTACCACTGCTTCACCAGTAACACACTGAGGCAATGGTTTAGAGCAAGATCTCTCCTTCATCTTGAACCATAAAAAAAGGCAGCAAGCGTTTTTTCCTGTTAAAGACATCCCAGTGACTAAGGAATAGCTCTTGGAACATCTTGGGACAAAATGATTATGTTTCTCTTTCTGGGAAGTTAGCATATCTCAGTATATAAACTGAGGAAAACTGACTAGAAGAGGCTGATTGCTGCTCAGGGGTGGGCTGGGCACAGATCAGTGGTTGGCAAGCAGTTGTGTTGTGCATAATTTCTCTTCTTTGGGTTTTATTTCTGTCTCTCATTTTGTTGTCTCCCTTTTCATTACTATTATTATTATTATTATTATTATTATTATTATTATTATTATTATTATTATTATGTTTCATTATGGTTTATTTTTAATATGTTTAATTAATGTTGTTGTAATTTTTTCTAGTTCTTCTCTCCAGCCCGAGGAGTTAAACCATATTACCACTGCTTCACCAGTAACACACTGAGGCAATGGTTTAGAGCAAGATCTCTCCTTCATCTTGAACCATAAAAA
This sequence comes from Onychostruthus taczanowskii, assembly GCF_017590055.1. NCBI lineage: Eukaryota > Metazoa > Chordata > Aves > Passeriformes > Passeridae > Onychostruthus > Onychostruthus taczanowskii. Next base: position 60,669 of record NW_024500040.1, read on the forward strand.
AAGGCAGCAAGCGTTTTTTCCTGTTAAAGACATCCCAGTGACTAAGGAATAGCTCTTGGAACATCTTGGGACAAAATGATTATGTTTCTCTTTCTGGGAAGTTAGCATATCTCAGTATATAAACTGAGGAAAACTGACTAGAAGAGGCTGATTGCTGCTCAGGGGTGGGCTGGGCACAGATCAGTGGTTGGCAAGCAGTTGTGTTGTGCATAATTTCTCTTCTTTGGGTTTTATTTCTGTCTCTCATTTTGTTGTCTCCCTTTTCATTACTATTATTATTATTATTATTATTATTATTATTATTATTATTATTATTATTATGTTTCATTATGGTTTATTTTTAATATGTTTAATTAATGTTGTTGTAATTTTTTCTAGTTCTTCTCTCCATCCCCTTGGGGAGGGGAGATTTTAAGCGAGTGACTGCGTGGTACTCAGTTGCAGTGTGAGGTTAAACCACAACATCATTGCAGGATCCATCACTGCTATTATCTGCGCTGGGTTTAGGAAAAAGAACTCTTCCTACCTATTGTTTTTCTCAGCCTATCTGTTACCACAGAAATCATTATTACACCTGTCATTTAACTTATGAGTTTCCCAGATCTGAGCTTCCCACATGTGTAGATTGGGCTTTTGATGGGGAGGTGCAGACTGACTTGACCCTTTTGAGAGCCATCTGTTAATGCTGTCCATAGTGCCATGGCTGCTGCATTGATGGCACTTAGAGGGTGAAGCTCATAGTACTTTCCCAAGAAGAGCTTTCCCTGGGTTAACTGGTTTGGGTGCTGAAACACGTAGAGATGAAGGGATTGTGACAAGATGCTCTGCAAGCCAGTGGGATCAGGGAGTGCAGAAGCCCAGTCCAGTATACTGATGACTGTATCACTGGTATCTTGCTTTAATTGTACTGTTTTGTTTCTTTCCTTTGGCTTCACTACTACTCCTCTCCACAAATTTCAGGATGGCTGGCAAGAGTTGCTTCCAGACAGCCGCAGATCTCTGTAATGTGTAGCAAGGGGTGTTCCTGTCTTCATCACTGCTCCAGATTACTCCTCCTGTGCTTCCTGTGCATCTAGTATTGTAGCAATGACACTTGTATTGCATAGAGCTAATGTAAACTAGCATTACACTAAAAGTACATTTTTTGCCTTTACTGGCTGTAGCTACTTAGATTTCTGACCTGGATTAATTAGGCAGCTTAAATAAATTTGATAGCTATGATTGAGAGGTATCCCACTGTTTATACCTCAAAGTGTGTATCTCTGCCTTACATGCAATACTCAGCCTTTAAAACACCCACAACCAAGCCAGTAGGACCAAAAATGTAAGTCCATCCTTTCATTATATAGTTTTAACATGTTGACATGGGCTTAGAATCTTTAAGAAAAAACCTTTCCTTGCATACCTTTTTATATCCACCACTGCTGAGAACTTTTTATCTGCTACGAAAGAACAGAAATTACTCATATCAAGAATATTAGGCCCTTCTTGCTTAGGAAATCAAGTAATTTCTCACATTCCTCTGATGAATTTTGTGTGTAAGATGCAGAAACAATCTGCATAGCAAGAGACAAAGATTAGAGTCAAATATTACCCAGAAGGGAAGTAGATTAAAAAGAGGTTTTAAATGAGAGAAATATTCAAATACACAACACATAAACACACACACACAGAGACACGCACAGGGTAGAGGTAGCTGATGTGATTCCATTGTTTCTTATGTGAATCTGCTTCCCTGAAGGCATGATGGCATACATTTTAAATCAAAGGGCATTGAAAGGAATAGTGCATTTGCAATCACAGATAAAAGTAACAATGCTGCACATAAGAACAAAAGCAGATGGGACACATCTGTGTCTCTGGGGATTAAGTGACATATGGTAATGACATTCTCAAAAATCTGCAAAATATTCAAAATAAGTTGTTTTTTATAGCTATCAAATCATAAGAACATGCCTCATTTTATAAATGCTCTTGCCATTGCAGTTATTTATGCAAATGAAATTGTCTGTGAAACAACCTGCTTTTTTCCTGTTATTTTTCATGTTGCTTCCCCCATAATTCATTATTGCATGTAGTGTGTGGGTGTGTGTTTGTGTGTGTATGTTTCCTGTGATCATTCTGTTTGGATTCTGAAAGCAATAGCTAAAAATCCCTGCAAAAGTACAGTGATAAACTAAAATGAAAATAAACAATAGAAGGAGCTGTGGCAGGAGGATTTTAGGAAAATAGTTTTAAGTTCTAGGATTTAGCTCTGATAAGCATAGTTTTTAATGTTTTTTTTCTCTGTAAATATTCCAGCTATAAGAAAATTAAATACAATCATTACACAACTAAACAATTCTTCGCAGTATAATGACACGTTTGTGTTTGTCTTTTTTTTTAATGCCAGAACTTTACTCATTTTCTTTTATGAAACAAATAACAAACAAAACAAATAACGAACAAATAAACCAAAACAAAAGATACGTGTCAAAGTAACAGTACAGAGATAAAAAAGTGATATAGATGTGGTGAAATACCTGGAGAAGGTACAAGGGGAGTGAATAAATGTCACAACCACAGTATCACTCCATTCTGAGACCTTTCATGAAGTACGGGGGGGCGAAGTATATAAAAGCAACAATGTGATGGATCAGAAACATGTTGTTGATTGTACCTTACCATGTTCTTAAAAAAGATTATAAATTTAAGTGATTCTAGGAACTGTCTTTGGGAACAGAAGAAGAAAACAAAGAGACATTTTATAATTCAGAGGCATGCATATATGCTAATATAAATTGATATGGAAAGAATATGATGTTTTGTCTGAAAGCTATCATGTTAGGTACCAATAATCTTGTATGAATAAAGTAATTACTTGTGTATTTGGACTCAGGTGTCTGCCTAAAGAAATGAGCAACAGATAGAAAACAGCTAGAAGCTCCCCCTCTCAAAAAGTTGAGAGATTATGAAAACAAAACCATGACACACTATGAAACAGAGGTGGAATGGTTGATAATACAGGTGTCGTTGCTGAAAAACTAGTGGAAATCCATGTTCTGCTACCTATCATCTTGTCAATATTTCATTATTTCTTCTTTACTGTGCACAATCAGCCAGAATGTGTCTCACACAAGGGTTCTCAGTTAAGAAGCTGACTACTTTGTGAACAATCCTGGGGAACTGGAAGGGCTGGACTCTTGCCTTATAGCTTGGGGACCTTGGTATGCAAAGCAGAGCAGGAAAATCAACCAGCCAAGACCAGACATGACCGCACAGCTCCTGGAAAGGAGAGAGCATCCGTCCTTCCTGGGGATGCCATATGGATAGACTGGCTGGATCTAGCTGCAGGTTCCCTTGCTGTGCAATTGTCAGCAATTACATCCTGGAAAGAAACATTAAATACAACTATAACATCTATTATCAAAAGATCGGTAGCAGTTTATAGTTTATATAAGTCATTCAATCAGTAGGCTTCTTGCAGACTTCTTTGCACATGCAGAAGCACGGAAGGAATTCAGAGAGGTGTTTAAAAGTTTAACATAGTGCACCAGTAACTGCTTTCCCTAGAGCTCTTCACAGCCAATCCAAGGCTTGGTTGCTGTGTGCTTCCCAGTTGTCTGCAAACTCCAGGAGCAGTTTAGGGAACATTTTCAGATTATTAAACAGTAAATCTTGAGGAACAATCCAGTCCTTGATCTGGTAATTTCATGTTTCCTTTCTACTGATAAGCCCCAGCACTGGATCCAGCATTCCAGGTCTGTATCACCAGTGCTGAGTAGAGAGGAAGAATCACTTCTATTGATCTACTTATATGGTTCTTCCTGTTGCAGCTCAGGTTGCTGGTGGCCTTTGCTACAAGGGTGCATTGCTGGCTTGTAGTCAGCTTGGTACCTATATGGTTCCTTGGGGCTTTTGTGCTATCCTGCTCACCAGCCAGTGAGGCCCCAGCCTTTTCTGGTACCTGGGGTTACTCCTCAGGTGCAGAACAACTTTATACTTTATTTCATTGAACTTCGTGGGGTTTCCGTCAGTCATTTCTCCAGTTTTTTAAGTTCCTTATGAGTGGCAAAAAACCTTGTGCTGTATCAGCCACTCCTCCCAGTTTTGCACCATCTAAAAAAAACCCCAGCTTGCTAAGGGCGCACTCTGTCCCATCATTCATAACACTGTTAAATATCATTGTTTCCAATATCCATCCCTGGAATACTCCACCACTGGCTGGCCTTCACCTGAACTTTTTGCTGCTGACTACAATCCTCTGAGCCTGATAGTTGAGCCACTTTTCTGCCCACTGTTCACTTATCTAGCCTGCAAGGCATAGACAAATATGTGTGAGAATTTTTCAGAGATGGTGTCAAAAATCTTGCTAAACTTGAGGTAAACTTCCTACACTGCTCTTCCCTCAAACTTTAATGAGTTTGTATGTTTTCCTACTGCTTCAAAGATATTTCATAGACAAGGGAGACACTATCAGAGGCAATGGGTCATAAAAGCTCTCAGATTTTTTCCTTATAAAACATGCCCTTTGCCAATTACTTTTACTTACCAGTAACATAGGCAAGCAAGTCTGGCACTGATTTTGGGAGACTGACTTGGCAAACTTATATATGGACATCCGTCATCTAGCCTAGTTTAAAAGGTGAACCAGTGCCACTGTATTTGATTAAACTTGCTGTGACTGAGGGGTAGTCAGTGGTAAAGCTTATTCTACCACTTGTCCTGAGAGAATCAGGCTTCCCCATCACCAGCAAGCACTCCATTTAGCACACAGAGTTGTAGTGTCAAAATGCCTTAGTACAAACATAGGAGAAAAAAGCAGAAATCTCTCTGGAGTATGAAACATTAAGTATTTGAAAATTACAATTTAAAGAAAAAGTCGTGAATATATAAGTCAGACTAGTCTTCCACATCAGTTCCCTTCTCCAAAGCAGCTGTAGCAGAGAGATGGCAGTGTGTTTAGGCTAGCCAGCTCTTTGTGGTATCAACAGCTGCTGTGGCAGTTTGCCAGGACACCCCAGGGTTCCATTGCTTCTGAATATATGTCATTTTGTAAGATAAACCATGCAGCACAAAAATACGTGGTCACCAATGTCAAGTCGGCAGACTAAGAATAGATCATCTATGACTATGTTAGCGTTTTGAATACAAGAGATTGCAAAGTATCAGGATTACATTACAGAGAAGAGAGTCGAAGAAAGGATGGAAAACTAGGTGCAGTTCTTGGCTACTTCACCTCACAAAGTTTAACAGGGAAAGAGGCTTGGCTTCAGCATGGATGAAGCACACAGCACAAAGACAGCTTTCCAAAGCCTAGAGCAAAGGGTTATGCTTAGATTTCTGCAAGCCAGACCTCCCTTGGGGGGCTGCTTCAATTTACCCTGACAATGGTAGTACCAGTCTAGCAGCCCGGTTGGGTCCAGAGACTGGTGAAGGGTGCTTTTCCCCTTGTAAAACCTGAGGGAGCTAGTTCAAAAGAAAGGTTCAAGGCAAGTATTATGTAAGTACTCAACATGAGAGCAATAGTTCAGGAACTCATTTCTTCCCTAAAGCCCAGGAGCATGGGCGGGTAGGTGAGTGAAAGGACAGCAAATTTGCTCCAAACTCAGAGCCTCTTTCCACAGGGCAACGTGTGGTGATTTTCATGGGTTTCCTTCACACACAATACATTTATGATGGAGTCTGGTCCTGCTGAGGAACTGGAAAGTACTAAGGCCACAACAGGGGACTTAAATCTCTGCTTAAGTAAGCAGGAAAGATTACTTAAGATGTTGGAGGAGAGACACTGTGGTTAGAGCTCATCTTTGCCATTGGTGAAAACATAGCAACCAATACTGAGGTGTCAGCAAGAGCTATTGAAGGCTTGCTTACAGCATTTGCTCCTCTGGGTGCCTGTGATCATGTGGAATATTACACGAGAGGAAAAAGGGCCCATGAAATTGATGTGATGGTGTAATTTATCAAACTGAACCAAAATAATCTTCTTTCTTGTTTATTAGGCACTGCAATGCTAGAAAGTCACAAACTCCCTTGAGTATCAGCAAAAATGAAAAGAACACAAGTTAAACAGACCTATGAAGTTTATAAGCTGAATTTATTATTAGTTTTAAAAGGCATGGCTGCTTTGTTGTAGGGCAGCTTGTCTCAGGCTTGAAGGGTTTGCTAAGCATAGTAAGAGGCTGGGAAGGCAGAATGGGTTGTTATAGTTTGTTTGCACTGTCAATAAAATATTCATCACAACTTCTCTGAGAGAAGTTTTGGTCTCAATATGTAGAGCTCTGATCAAGAAGTAAAAACCATCATATACAGAGAGTGGGAACTGCAGTGGATAAAAATTGCTTCAGCCCAAAGTAATAATGATTTAGAGTGCAATTCTCTGCCAGGGATTGAATTTATACAGTTCAGAGAATACACACTCATGTTGACAGGACTGGTTGACCTCAGGGAACCTGTAGTCCATGAACTTCCCTCTCTTAGGTGCAGCTCTTAAGTAGAGCTCAGGCTGCCACTAGCCAGAGCACTAAGATTGGCAGTTTTGGGGAAACTAGGGCTCTGAGCAGTCTATCCCAGCAAACTTCTTGCTTTGCTGAGGGAAGATACCCAAACCTTTACCATCCATACTTGTCGTGGCAAGGAAACCTGGTCATGCAGGCTAGACAGATGCTCTCCACATTGGAAATTAAGCATAGAATGAAGTTCTGCTAATGTTTAACATGCTCAGCTGTTTACATGACAGCTTTGTTTGGAGTCTGTTCTCAGTGCAAACTGAGTTAAGCATTTAATACCAGAAATTCAATATCTCTGTAATAGCTGTTAAATACTCTAGCCTTCATACCACCACCTCAGTAGTGTTAACAAAGTGTGCTGCCCTCAGATGTAAAAAAGTCAAAGAAAGTAACCTAAAACCTGGAAAAAGGAAAAACAGTTGTTACTGTTTCTTGAGCATAGAAAAAGGCCTGATACTTCAGCTCCAAGAAATAAGGGTACCTGTTATCCATGCTTGGTATAAACACAATATGGCTAAGTAATAACAGTGCTGGCTCACAGCAGCCAGTGTCTAGGAAATAAAAACAAGCAAATTAATTAATTCATTTGCTTGCCTTCCAGGAAGCTGTCTGGTAGATCTGGAGCCACAACTCTACTGTCCATCAGCCGGAGGGACTCCAAGGAATGGGGACATTCAGTCACAGCCTCAAATTCTGTTCAGTAGTTTCTGAATGTTACTAATGAGTTAGAGTGTTAGTAGTTAATTTTTTTGAGAGTTCATAATTCACATATGCAGAAAAGCTGAGTCACATCCATGTGCAGAATTTGGGTGATATCTTTGGGAACTACTTTCTAATTACAAACGTAATAAGAGGGAGTTTTCAACAAAACAGACAAACAATGGTGACTGTGTGACAGTGTGAATGACAGATACCTTCTTTCTTTTCCTCCAGTCTCTCAGCAGGGGGAAAGCCAGAGACGCTTGTACAGAGAACTGCTGCGGAACTACAATCGTCTGGAACGACCTGTAATGAATGACTCCCAACCGCTCGTAGTTGAACTCCAGCTTTCCTTGCTGCAGATAATTGACGTGGTAAGTTACTTGCTGTTTTCTTCTCTATGGCACCCATTCAGCATAACAAATCTGATCTCTCATCTAGGAGACATATTTTCATTTTTATCAGGCTATCAGAGATGAAAGCAGTCTGTCGTTTGCTAAGCATCCTCCCTAAATGCTGGAATACATGCTTTGACACTTTAGAAGAGTGAATATCGTCCTAAAAGAACAGCCACTTCTGACACAACATGAGCTTCAAGGAAATGAATTATGTATTTTTTTTCCATTTGTTTTAAACAGAAAAAAGAATTCAGTCAATTAGAAGCCATGTGTTACTAGAAATTATTAATGATACATTCTTCTCAGAGCTGTGTGTGATGCAATAACTCAAGACCATGTACAGCATTCAAAGCAACCATCACTGCACTTACAAATTTTCATTAGATATTATAATGGCATTGGCCTCTTCTCCCATCATATTTTTACTGTGCACAGCAGCTGAATGAATCTGCCCTGATATGAGCTTAGAAATACATAAAAGTAAAACCTGGAGGCACAGCCCTCTAATTTTCTTGACTGCAACATGCTTTTACAGAATTGGAGATTTGACCCATGGAAAATTTTAACATAATAATCCAAATCCTTTTTTTCATAATGAAGAGGATTCTGTATGATAAACCATGATATATATAGACAGGATTTCTTTCATCTGTGTGAAAAAAACAAGCCAGGAGAACAATTCTGAGCATCTTCACCCTGTCAGCAGAGCAAACAGGTGAACACACTAATGCTCTTATCTTCATCCTACCTTTTCCATAAACTGTATTTGGAGCTGGTTTCTGATACACTGTCACCGTCATGAAGGGAATGAGGAATAAAGGAGAGATGTGGAAACATTTGTGTAGTCACAAAGCAATTTAACAGGACCCTCAAATATTTAAACTTTTTTAAGCTCTCACAATCTTTTTGAAAATGTGTAGTACACCAGGTGCTCTCCCTGGAGAGGCAAGCAGGACCCTGAAGGTGTAGCCCCCTAGCATCACAACATGCAAGTAGCAGGTCCAGTCAGCTGTGGTATTCCTGGAGGCAGGCAGGACCCACTTAGATAGAGTGTGCATCTTTCTGTTTTGAAATATTACCAACTGCATCGAACTGGAAGAAAGAGGAGATCTGTACTGTCAACCAAAGGCCTCTACATGAATAAAAGAGCAAAGATTTCCTGCAGCTAATTCAAGTAAATTTCAGCAAGCAATTCTAAGTTTAGCAGAGGTGTCTCAGCTCCAAAGATCTTCCTTCAGTCCTTCTTTATTTCATTTTGGCATTCTCTTTCAACCTTATTTGAAAGTTGTGGGTACTAAAGGGCCATAGGGCTGTAAGTGTACATTTTCAAAGTCAGGAGGAGTTACATAAAACAATTTTCAACTGTTCTACATTCATATATGAAACCCAACCTTTCAGGAAATTGCTGTGTTTTTAAAGTACTTTATCTACATTAGGTCAATGTCTATTATAAGAAATGTAGTTCCACTGTTCCCCTTTGGTTGCCCAAATAGGAAATAGGTATGCTGGATGTTCATACCTTTCAGAAATGAAGCTTTTTTTCATTATATCTTTGTACCCAGTACAGATGCTAGATGTTAATCTGTTTTAATCAGAACCTGTTCCAGGCTTGTGGTTTTGCAAACCGCACCTAAAGTGTTTTAAAAAACACCCGGAGGTGCCTGAATTTTTTATCTTGGATGATGTGAAAAGGTGCCTGTCTCCTCAGTGGAGGACAAAAACTCACTAGGCAGTTGAATCCCTATACTGAAAATGTCATTGTGGCATCAACAAGTGGCTAAACCAACCAACCTAAAAGTGTGCAAAACACTTATCCTCTGGATCCTTAAATCAGGAATCAATGCAGAAACATGCCAGCAACAAGCACTGTACTTATGAGCCCCTCATCCTCCATTGCTGGCTGGACAGATGGCAGTATCTGTCTGCTCCAGCTGCTGACGTAAATGTCTCTTTAAAAGGAGGCTCGTTGTAGCTACAATGATGTAAAGAAAAGCAGTCAAGCTACAAGAAAGAGGTAACTTCTATCAGCTAAGACACCATGAGGCAAACCAAGTGGCCATCTCTGTTCAGTCAGATGGGAGTCTGGGGTGAGTAGACTCTGCCTCCTCAGCTGCCCTGCCTGGTGGAAGACAAAGCAGCTGGTGCACAGCTCTTCACTTTGGGAAGAGGAAAGAAAGCATCACAGTCTTGGCAATAGTGTATGCATTAACAAAGGGAAAAGCTGCTCTTTCTGAGGACTTGTGTGTCTGGTGTGGTCCATTACTGTAAAAGAGCAGGGTGCTAGGCAGGGCCCCAGCATGAAGGCACTTTTTACATCATACTGCCTGGGGATGAAAAAAGCATTCCATGCTCAGGGATGTCATGTGCCAAGACATACTACAGCATTGCTGGACTCACAAGATACTTGGCAAGCAGTCACTGCAATGGGCATGAGACAGTAGACCTGTTCTTGTTTCCCTGCAGGAGAAAACAATGTTGAGAAGATGAAAACAAATCTGTTTTTTTGTTGCATGGAAATGAGAAGGGGTCTGCCACTGATACTCAAAGAACCTTGTGCCTTACCCATGCCAAGACCTGGCATCACATCTAAAGCACTTCTGTCTGGGACAGGTTCCATCACATGCCTCCATAAGTCTGTTTCTTACACATACTGTATTAAAATGTAATGAATCCTAAATTCATCTTCTGCTGACAGGCTGCTGAGAACAGCATTGGTGACAATCTAGTTGCACACTGCTACACAGAGAGAAAAGACTGCTCTGAGATCGCTGTGGTTTTCCAAGCAGTAGTATAAGTAACTACTTAAAATCTTACCTCCTCTTCTTAAAACAAAGAAAATGTCAAAGCATAACGGCATTGGATGATGTTTTCTACTTCTTTGTGCATGTATTTACCTACACAGGATATGTATGGTTTGTAGGATTCAAAGCCAGTCATCATACTCAAAGCTGAGAAGAATATGTTCTCTGCTTGTCACAGTTGTGGTAGACAAATGCAAATGAAGGACTTTGGGGTTCGGACTTTTTCCCAAAATGATATTAATTCATAACTACAGCCATGACAGGCCCATTACATTCAGGAAACAAATGAGCAGAGAGAGGGACAGTTACAGCCCCTGTTTAACAGCAGGGTTGAGTTCAGTTTGCCTTGTCCTCTTTGTGGAAGGACAGCTTCATGCTGTGCTGTCTCATGTGTATGCCATTTCTGAGGGTCACTTTTGCTTGGAGCCTGACCTCCAGGCACTCCCTGTGCATCAAGAGGGCATTGGCTGGTGATCTCTTTTGCAGAGCACTGTCAGACACTGCCAAGCTCTGCCAACCCAAGAAAGGGTAGACGTCCAAGTGTACTTGGACCAAAAATTCTCCTCTTATTTTGTCTGAGAGCCCAGTCATCTGGTGAGGGTACCGTAATTAAGAAATGAGGCATGGCATTTTCGCAGCAGAGGAAATGCAAACGTTTTCCTTTGGCACAATGTGAAAGGAAGCTGCTAGGTGAAAACTATTTGTCATCATGAATGATTGTTTTCATTTCTCATGTTGGCATCTGCAGGAGACCTTATCTGAAGGGGTGTATATGTGGTCGTACTGTTAAGTTATTAAAAAAAAAATACAGCTGTTGACATCCCTGCATATGGTGGAGTCCTGTAGCACTTTTCTCCTCCATGTTCAGTCTTCCAGCTGCCACTCTCAGAGGTCATAATGACAAAAAAAGGAATTGCAAGTAACTAATGGGAAGAAACAAAAATTCTGCAAAAAATCCCCAGCAATCCATGAGTCATATGCACTTCCAGAAGCCAAAAAAATACATAATCTTCTTGTATTTTGGGCTGTAAACCCAAAACAAATGCTGTGTCTGGAAAAATTTATTATGGACTGTTTTGGTTCAATTGCACAGTGTGTAAAATGATTGTACATCCTAGGGACTGCAGGATTATCCCAAACATCATGGTTGGGATATCACAAGGCTGCAAACAATCTCACTTTTAAACTACCGATGTTGTTGCTAAGGTGTGTCAAAGCTCTCCACATTTTTGGAAAGCAGCAAAACAAGGTAATGTAGGAGTTTAGTAGGACAATGAAAACAAAGATTCACTTTGAGTTTTTTTCCCTGAAAACTGGGTCTGAGCCTTGCTGTTCAGAGAAAACAAGAGAAAAGATCCTTGCATACTTTCACCAAGTGCTCAGGTGCAGTCGCTATCACTATAAGCAGCATACTAGCTTAGCAGCATAGATATTTTTGCCTTCTGTACCCAGACCTTATCAAAATGTTGGATTCAAACTTAAGCTTCCACTGGTTTCCTCTAAATCAGAGAATACAATCCTGAAGGAGTTGGAGGTTATTGTTATTTTGGGTTGGTTGTGGGGTGTTTTTAGAAAGTGTTTGGTAAGAGACCAACTATTAAATGCAGGCATCTGTTGACATTGAAGCTGCCTTTACCAGCCTGCTCATTTCTCAGGTGATCTGCTCCTCAAATAATAGGACTGTTGAACTCAGTCCTCAGGAGCTTAAACCTTTTTGCTAGGGAGTTCTCTATGGGAGTGAGAGTTGCCAAAACTAGAAACTGCCTGTCAGTGTACTATACCAGAAGTTAAAGGTGAGAAAGCAGGAGGGGAGGCTATGCCTGGCCCTGGGGTGCATCCTGTCTGACACAGCTCTCCTACTGTTGAGTTTTTCACAAAATCTCTGTCAGATCTGAATGCCTTTAGCAGTTGATAGCCTTGTTTTTAGATTATTTTGTTTCATTAACTGTCTAGGGCTGGTTCTGCAGGTGTATTGAAAGCCAGAAAGTTCAAGGTTTATTTTCTAGCTCTAATTCACCTCTTCCTTGTTAAACTGACCTTACAGCATCTAGGTCATTCCCTCCAACCTTTCATTCCAGCACTCTCACACATACAAAAGTCTATGCTGGGTGTTATGTAGTAAACCCAGATCAACAGACAAGCAATTCAAGGAAACAAATAAAAATATGCAGTGCACATAAGCACCTACTCATTTGTTATTCCCAATATAGTATCCGTATTTACTAGATTAAACTATAATCTCTATAGTACATCCCGTACAAATCTTTTACAGATAGATATCTTCAACTATATAAGCTTGACTGTTCAACTGACTCTTTGAGCCCTTCTAGATTAAAGTATCTTTTTTTTTCTTATTTCCCAATAATGCCTTTGTATTTATTTGTGGGCTTCCTGCATAGCTTTTGTGAGCGATGTTTACCCTGTTTCTCCTTGAAAACCTACTCTACCAAACTGCATATCTTTCTGGAAAGTTTTTTCACTCTCATCTTGCAAGAGACAGTTTGATGAGGCCAGAGCAGCAAAGATGATTCAAAATGGTGCAACTGAGAAGAAAAACAAACCGGACACCATTATAAAAGGTGAAAATCAGTTCATGATCAAGAGCATTAAAATTTCAGACAGAAAAATTACAGAAAGGATTCTAGATCAACAGATTCATTAAAGTTAAATCCCAAAATCTTTCTCTTGGTCACAGAACTCACTTATTGTGACCAATTTTCAACTCCAGGAAGAAAAAGTAAAATTCCTCTCCATTAGCATGGGAGGATATTGAAAATTGGGAAATTCAAGGCTAATTGAGCCATGAATTATTATTTTGGCTGTCCCCTATGTGCCAGACATTATCAAAATGCCAGTCTCACTAAACCAATTAAACATACAACATATGAATTTGCTAGCACAATGAAGTTATGTGCCATGGGAGTTATGGCTTCCTGACTAATACTACTTGCACATGCCAGCCTAAAACATTATGATGGAGTTTTAATTACCTGAACCTTACTGGCATCTTTTTACTTTGTAGGACTTCTGCCCTGCTCAGCTCAGAGTGGAGGCAGCTCACTTAGTGAGAAGAAATGCCATGGTTTGTTTTCTTTCAGCATGGTTCCCCAAGCTGTACTTAGTGGCAGTGGCTCTAACAAAAGAAAGGCTGACTTCCTTCTGATATTTTTAGTTGTGGTCATCGAGCTTGGGCATTTCATAAAAATTAAACAATTTTCTGTCTGACTGGTGAAAAGACTGTACTCTGTTGTTTGTAGGTGTAGGGATTTAGATCTTGATCTCATGTATATTCCTTAATTTTAGGTAATTAATCTGAAGTATCAAAGATTTGCACTAAAACAGTTAAGCCAAAGCTGTTGGGGTGGCCTTGAACCTAGTATTTCTTAGTTTCTCCGAGTTCTCTGAGGGTAAGTCCTGAGAGACAGTGAGTTCAGCTCCTGAGTAAAAACCTCTCCTCCCATTTTCTATCCCTAATCACAGGCTTTAAGAGCTCAGTTGAGTTTTGGAGCATACCTACATTCCCGTATTTTTTGCTGTGCTGTCACACCAGCATGCAAATACAGAAAGAAAAAACAAAGGGAACTTTGCAGATAGACTGAGTGTGGATCTCGGGTAAGTACTCAGGGCTGGCTTTCTCAACCATCCTTCTGCTGTTTTCCTGGTGATTTCAAATGCTGAGAAAGACAGTTAATAATTAATATCATAGAATAAAGGTTTGTGTCTAATCCTGTTTGTTTGAAGCACCTGCCAACTGTGCACAAAACACATAGGGGGCTATTTCAGGAAGAGGTATCCACCCTGGAGAATATAAAAACCACCTACATGCTATGTGTGGATATTTTGGGATTTTAGTGGAGGACTGACAGCTTTTGTATGGTGACATAACACCCTTTCCCCCAGAAACTAAGCATGTATGTCAGTTTATCCAAGCAGTTAGAGAAGGACTGGAAGGCCATGTGAAGCTCTCTGACCCAGCTTCCAGGGCTTCCACAAGAATTATCTTTGAAATAGAGGGACAAAGCTGGTGGCTTCACTCTTCCCAGGATGTCAGAGAGCTCTGGGGGCAGGGAGTTCTGCGATTTGCATGTTTTTGTGGAGCAATTTGGAGTCAAACAGTCTCAAGACCAATGAGGCTATATTGTGTCACAGTTCACACCAGTGAATGAGATCAGTTCCCTGATCTTCAGGGACTGGTGCAAAGGCACAACTGAGAAAAATAAAATTAGTTTCCTAAGTCAAGTACCCACAGCCCCAGGCAGTGGGAAGTCGTGTTGCATGTGCAGAGCAAGAAAAAGACTGCCTTTTTTCACCACAATGGAAACTGGAAAGTTGGTAAATTCTAGGGTGTAAGGAAAGTAAGACACAAATCAAGTAGGCTTGGGAGACTCTCAGTCACCAGTTGTGCCAGTGAATGGGAAGGCTGCCTACTCTGAGGTCCTGACTGGCAATAGAAACTGGCATTTCTTCCCTTATTTCTTACTCCTACTCTCAGCTTTGGGGATATATGGTTCAGTACCTGCTACAATGGCTTTTGTATCCAGGTCTTTGCATTTAACATCCATGTCTGGTTGGTCTCTGACATACAAGTAGCCAAGGCTTTCACATGGAACACCTCTAAAGGACTTTTGATAACCATGCATTGCACAGCCTAAGGAATATGGCTGGCAGCCCTCTGGCACAGTCCCTCTTTCAGTGTTGTGCTTCCCAAGTACAGGGTTCTCTTTAACTCTCCACTGTGGCCACAAGTGATTGCTCCAGTCTCAGGGGCTTGTAAGGGGAGGAGTGTGATCTGACAGGACCCAAAACCTCCAAAATGTAAAGTTCCTGTCTCAAAAGCAAGTGAATAGACTCTGCTGAAAGCAGCAGATAGAGATGCAATGGTACTCCCCCAAACTGGGGGGAGAAGAATGCGGGTGGTTAAAGACAGCGGGACCACACAACCTACACAGCCTACTACACTGCTTTTGTAGTAGCTGCTACACAGTGGAAAGACCAAAGGCAGGTTGCACTTCTTGTTGACAGTGAAAAGAACACATTCGTCTACAAGAAAGGAGGGAACCAAGAAAGGCGTGACCTCAAGGAGAAGCCAGTGGCATCAGATGGGAGTGTGATTCAATATGAAAAAACACTTATTAGACATCACTTCCAACCACTCATAGGAGGAAATCCTGAGCAACAAAGATGTCTAGCTATGAGCACTTGCTCAGATGTCTCTTCGCCTTGATGGGCAACAAAATACTCAGTGGGTGTTTGTTCTTTTCTTTCCTTTTGTTTCCTTTGTATTTTTGTAATTCTCCCCAGTCTTTCACCTTAACTCTGGGCCCTCCTGTCTAATTTCCGTCTTCATCCTGAGGGCGTTTTCTTAAAGGGATTCAGATGAAGTACTTAAAAACTTAAGTTATCCCTACATAGTTGATGTTACCATGACAAGGTTTATTTCAGTTTTTTAATGAGAGCCATGAAATACAAAGACTGTCCAGCGATACTTACTTGAATGTTGCCAGGGCAACCTGGGCACTCCTCGAAATTACTGGTTCTGTGAGCCTTCAACTATTCAATGCATTTGAGCTGAGTTTTAGATAATCAGCTGAAAATAGTGGACAGATTGGTGGTTCAGCAATGGAAAGGAGTGCCTGTGCAGTTTTTGAGCATACAAGCATTTGAAAGCTGGATCAATTCCTTTGGATGTTTTGAATAAGATCCCACTCAAAGCTCAGTGTCTCTGCTAACAAAACTTTCCAAGTCTCCATGTCAATGATTTCTTGTTACTTCACTATTTCCCTTCTTGTCTTCCAATACTCAGGTGCAAAAACAGTGGGAAAAAAACTTCAAAATAACCTGAAGTAGTATCAAAGTCACACATGACTACTGAGAGTTACCTGTTCAGTTAGAGACTTTTCTGATCATTGTCTTGAAATGACTTAGTGGCTGATTCAACTCCTACTTCTGTGCTCTGTGAAAGGGCAAGAATTAAAGACTCCTGCTGATCACCTGGTAACAAATGCCTTGCTACATAGATGACATGTAATCATATGATGTGCCTACTGAACTAGGAAGGGCTTCAGGTTTTTTTTTTTGTCCAGGTGATATGACCCAGGTAATTATGTGGCTAAGGGCAGTTATATTTTATTTAGATATTGACCTGGCAAGGGAGAATCTGTTGACAGGCAGTACTGCACAATGCATGCAGCGGCGGCTGACCTTAAGGTGTGTCCCGTTCTAGACAGAAGGGCTGGGGCACCGAGTGACAGACAGGGAACCAGGGAGGGACTGAGGGAATGGATACAATGGTTGCTAGGGGTAACAGGGAGGAGAGAGTTGACAGACGGGGAGAGACCGAGGGACAAGGAGAGAGAGAACCAGGGCAGAACCATTACAACAGAAAGGGGAGTGAGGAACAGACCAAATCAGCATATAACATAACAAACACAATACAACAAATGCAGGCAGATGTACATACATTGTAAGGTTTGAATTTAGGGCAGGGAAAAGAAAACCAAACTAAACCATTCACATGTCACAGCATGTGCACCAGAACAAACCAAACTGTCACTTTACATGGGTCAAAGGTGGCTGTAGGAATAAGCAGATATTCAGGGCAGAGGATTAACTGGAGTCAGGCTAGAGATAGACAGGGGAGAAAATGACCCAGATAAATACAGGAAGGATTTAGAGAACAAGTGTTGCACTCACTAGTGACCACAGCTTTTCCAGCATTTTTAAATACTAGAAGCAAATTTATTTGTCTGAGCTGAACATTTGTGAACCAGGAGAACTGTCAGGGGAATGATGGAAAAGACCTCTGGGAGCTGATCATATGCAGCCTCACCCAGAATCTTTGCAGGACTGCTTTCAATGCTTTGCTGCACAAAAAGATAGGAGTTGAGAGCTGGCCCAATGCAGAGGGAAGGTCATTCCCAAGGCTGACAGTGCCAAGACAGGAAAGTTGAACAGAAAAAACAGTGTGACAGATTATTCAAATTTTCTCCCGGGAGGAAAGGCATCCTCTCAATTAATCTTTAAACCCCTCTGCATAAACCAGAGACACAGAATGAGGGAACTGCCTCCAGCACTTCCCAAGCTCAATAATTACCTTTTAACTTAGGCAAAGCTAAGTGATCAGTGATCTCCTGAGACAGAGTAAACCACACACATTTTCCAGGATATTTGTTTGTGAGTGTCCATGCAACAGAAAAATACAGTCCCTTCTGTGCCAAGATATTTTAGAGGTGCATACAGCACACAGGTCATGATGAAGATGGCAGGAGCTATAATTCTTTTCCATCTTTGTAGAAAGCTCCATAAACACCTCAGCTCTGAAATGCCTCTCACTCTAACAGGGGGTGGACTCAGACTAAAGCCCATGGCCCTCATCTCCTCGGCAGCCCCAGCAGGCACTTTTTCCTTGGTTCCTCAGAGTCCTCCTCTAGAAAGGACTTAGCAGGAGAGCTACACCTGGACAAATGCCTGCCCTGTGTAAAGTCAGCTTTGCTGCTTCTGCAAACCAGGCACTTCTGGAAAACTCAGATCCTTGTTTGAAAAATGTATTGTTCTGTCATGCAATGAGAAAGACCTATCAGGCTGCATCTGTTGACCAGCACTACACATGGAAGCATTTTCTGTGTTTTGCCAAAATGTCAGATGCCATTTAAGAGCTCAGCAGCCTGAAGGCAAGGATGAGAATAGTCTCTGAATGGCCAAGAAAACATCCTGAAGTGACTTTTTTGTTTCACCCAAGCTAAGAGAGATGTAAGCAGCTCAAAGCCCTGGTTAGACCTAGGAAGACAGACAAGGAAGACCATTGTTGCTCTCTAGATAAGCATTTGAGAACTCAAAACTGTAAGTTTCCCTTTGACTAAAAAATATATCTAAGCACAGTAGCCCTGTGAAAAGCAGGCAAAGCAGACCCAAGACAGTACATTTAACGCTATGTGAAATACCTGTCTGAAGAATTGTTTGGAGTCAAAGCTGATTAGCCAGGTCATTAGTATCTGACACACAGATAAACAGATAAGGACAACAAACTGTTTTGTGAAATACAGAAGTCAGCCCAAGATATCTTCCTTTGCAAGCTGTCAAGTGTAAACTTACTGTGCCAGAAAAAAAACCAGTTTCCTTGTAAATTAGAGCCACATATGAAAGGCTCCTGATAGAAGTTATTTGCACATGATGGAAACCCCCAGCCTCACAGATGTACATTGGACTTTAATGCATTCCTGTGAGGTTCACATAGGTAGATGACAAAATGAGGAATGTCCCCTCTTCCCTTTCCCTACGAGTTTCAGTGTAGAAGGGGAAAATCCTTAGTTTTGTACAGCAATGGCATTGGCTGATTGTTGCTGACCAGCTTTTTAATCATGTTGTTCAAGCTCTTTTAACAGTACACAGAAAGTCTTTGTTAGGAGGACATGTGCAACTTACAAGTATAGAACATTCTTTGGCTAACCACACAAAATATTGTTAGTACTTGATGTGCAATTCAGGTGATCATCATGCTTGCCAGCCCTACAGGACACCTCAGGAGTCATTGGTGGCCAGGAATGCATGAGTTATATGGGCTGATGGCTAGCCTCTGAGGATCCCTGGGACACAACCTCTGTGTTTCCAGGTTGCTTTCATTTCCCAGGTCAGTAGACACAAATAGCTCTGATGACTCTATCAATTACCAGCTCTGGGGTTATTCTTTACTTTAGAATTTTATTTTTCAAGATGGTGTTTGAATCCTTCAGCATCTAAAAAACTTGTCTCAACAAGCCCAGTCCTTCTCTGATTTTTCTGCAGATTTTCTTACAATTGCTTCAACCACAGCAACCAAGGGAAAAATGGGGGTGCAGAAGAACCAGGCCTCTGGAGATGGTTTGTGGTTTGCATAGAGAGAGGAATACATTTGCTGGAGCAGCAAAGAGGAGAAAGGGAAATGTATGATCAGTATTACAATATAAAATCACATCTGATTTTTGTGTGGCATCTCACAGCAGCAGAAGCAGTGTAGTCAGGTCTCAAGGGGAGTCAAGAGGAGGTAGTGTGATAGACAGTTTTATGTGGATCACTGTGGCAACCTGTTTCATGTCTGAAATTTACCTTTCCTGGGGACAGGTGCTTGGTTTCAGAGCCCAACTATGGCCACAGTGCCGAAACAATCAGGAATCCTCCAGGTCAATGATGTCTCCCTTTCTAGGTTGTGGTATTTCTGGAGTTCAAACAATCCAATTGTCTGAAGAGGAGATCATGTTACAGACAAGGTTCAGGAGGGGAGGAGGGGAGGAAAGGCAGAATGAATGTAGCTTGAGGTGAGCAGACTGGTATTTTTCCAAAGTGAATAGGGCAGTTTAGTTTTTCTACCTTGTTAGAGAGTACGTACTGCAATAAGGACATGACCAGAGAGGGCATGCATGTCCAGAGAGCTCTACGTATGGTTTAAATGCCTGCCAAGCAGCTTGCAATTGCAATGTCTCCCACCTGAAACACTGCAGACAATCATGTAAGCTTCCTAGGGCATGGACACACACAGGGGCAGCTGGGCATACAGTGACCCAGTCCCCCTGAGCAGCACAGCCTCAGCTCCTGGGAAGTGCAGGGCATGGCTGTGGTGGTGTTTGGGTACCTGTGTGTCTGCACCACAATGGCTCTGCAGCCCTGCTTCTCCATCCCCACAGTGCAGGCTCCTGCACCTGCAGAGTAACTGCAGAAAACTGGGCACCCCAAAGAACTTGGGTACCTACTGGGTGGTGAAAGCATCTTCATTTCTGTTATAAGAGATTCTTCCCCATGGCCTCTGCATGCAGGAATGACCCTGCAGACTCCTGCTCTGTGCAGGTGTTGTGTGAGCTCCCTTTCACACAGCATTTTTGTCCTTTTAGCCAAGTGATAGCTTCTGCCCAAGGCCAGCCCTTTCTTTCCTTTAGCCAGAGCTAAGTTACATAGCAATGACACTTGAAAAGAACAGCACTTCTGGCATTATTTCACCATTGCTTTGCAGTGGCAGCAAATACAACATAAAATCTCTCCAACTATGACATGCAGTGTGGTATTGAAAAACATCTTGTTTTGAGCAAGTAGCTAGAAGGTAAAACTTGGTAAGGAGTTAATCCCCAGAAAAAGAAGAGACATCATCTATTACTTTCCTTTCTATTGTTGATCAGTTATGATAAACACAAGGAGTCTGTAGGTTTAAAGGACAAGAAAAAGAACCACTATTGTCTGGCCAAATAGTGGTGTTCTAGTGAGCTCACAATCTACTCCATGGAGTTTGGTTTATATACCCCAAAAGTCTGGATTGTCTAAAAGACACAGAAAACCTTCCATCTCTAATCAAACTGTTTCATCCCTTTTTTCTCTTGTCTTTCCTTCCCTCTTATCTTCAAAGGATGAGAAGAATCAGGTGTTGATCACCAATGCTTGGCTGCAGATGGTGAGTAAAGAAGCTCTAAAGAAGCTCTATCAGTAAAGAAGCTCTAATTGCAAACTACTGAATGTGATTTCTTAGCAGAAAAGCAAGACTGCTATCTTATAGATTACGTATAATGCAATACAAGTAGGCATTTTGAGTCCTTTAAAATTTCCCTAAAGCTCCTTTTAGAATTGAAAATGAAACTCAGGAGACTACACTAATCCTTTGGACAGACCTGTTGACCTTTTGAGCATGGAAACACACTGCATTGTTTTGCCAGTGGATATAGTGATCTAGTAACAAAGGGTCTAGAGTTAGGGTCCCATCATAGCTAAGAAGAGAGGCTCAAGGGGCTCAAGGCCTTCTCCATAACACAGTGATGGGGGCTTATGAGCAAGCCAAACACCCAGTAAAGCAGGGACCTGCACTTGCCACTTCTGGGAAAATCCCACCTCTCAGCTTCCAGCCTGAGACTGGAAGCTAGGGCATCTGTCCCTGAACACAGAAGTGATCACATGCAGACTACTCATATGGGGTGGTGGGTAGTCCGGGAACCACAGGGACCAATGCTGCTTTGCTGCTGGCAGCACTCAGGCAGCTCTCTGGGATATTGCCTTCCCTTGTGCTTTACAAACCTCTTATATAAACATTCTTACTCCTTCTTCTGCAACCTGCTCCAGCTAAGGATTCACCTGCATGCTCACACAGAATAAGCGAAACTGACCTTCACTAAGGGAAGGGACCTCCTTTGCAGGATGGAACTTCCCATCAGGTCTGCCTGGCTGCCTGTGGTGAGGGATACAATGTTTTCTTATGCTGCATAAACAGATCTCCTTAAGGGCTTGTGGTCAGGAAAGAAGCAGTTTTTGAAGGAAAAACCAGTGGGAGACTTGAATGATTAAACAAATTCCACTTTGATTTTCACAGCCAAACACGATCTCATATGAATATGTTCAGCTGAGTAGGCTGTTTCTTCCTCAGCTCCCTGCTGAGATTTGCAGCAGAAATGAGCGTTTTTATATTGCAAAAACTAACCAAGACAAACCTATATGACTACAGGATTGCTAGGTCAGAATCTGTGGGCGTCCTGTCTGTCCCTTGTAGAGATGTTCCACAGGTTCAGATGTTCCACAGAGATGTTCCACTGATTAAGGCTTCCCTTGCAAGCCTCTCATTGACCTTCACTGTAAGTCAGAAGGTTCTTCCCAAAAGCTGTTTCCACACCTTTCTCACATTAACTGTGTTGAGGTGGAGGAGGTGGGATCAGAAACAGCCCCTTGGCATATAAAGTTTGCTTGCCTACCTCTCATAGCAGGTGGTTAGTAAGAGTCATCCAACCTTTGTAACAGATTATTTCCACCCAATGGGGAGTTTCAGATCATGGTCCGCCTACCACTAACTACCTCAAAAACCACTTTACTTCAGAACCAGCAGTCCTCATGGAGATGCCTACTGCCATTGGTTCTGCCAGCCCACCAGCAAGGATTTGGGATGCCTGACTTCTGGCCGCAAGATGAAGAGCTAATCACTGTCTTCAGTGGTCACACTGTTATTTCCTCTATATATGCCAACCTTTCTTAATAATTAAAACCAAGCATTAAACTATTATCATACTGTAGCTATTGTTATTGGCAAAATCTATTCTGTTCCCATAATATTCCAAAGAACGTAGAAGACTTTTCAAAGCTCATATAATCTGATGTATGTGTTTGTCAACAGTCCTGGGTTGATGTTTACTTGTCTTGGGATCAATATGAATACCCAGGAGTGCAGAACTTGCGATTTCCTTCCGACCAGATTTGGGTACCAGACATTCTTCTGTATAACAGGTAAGCAAGATGTGAAATGGCTGGTAGGAGACTAGAACTAAGTGCAGAGAATCAGCCATGCTTCACTGATACTATGGGCCTTTTGCCCTCTATGGATTTGGTCTTACCCTTAAAGAGTAACAAAAACAAGCATTATCAGCTAACAGATTTTTCTAGTAGCCCATCTAATCTTCCTTGCTGTAGTTCCACAGATATCTTCTTTAACTTTTTCTCAGTGAACACAGAGAAGAAACTGTTTTAGTCTCTTCAAAATTACCATATCTGTAGAACTACTGTCCTATATGTGTCATAGTATTTTTGATTGAAGTAAACAAATGGATTTTCGTCTCACTTTCGTTATCACATATTTTATAAACCTCTCCATCATTCTTCTTATACTCTGAACATTCGCTAATCTGTTTTTCCTTCTACAGAGATGAATCTAGCTCTCTAGACAGCATTGCTGCAGTGTTGAATGAAGTGGAAACTTTCTAGACAGCTGTTTCCTTAATGCTTTCCAGGAGAAGGGGATTTGGGGTTTTCTCTAATAATATCTTAATTCTGGACTTATTTTTTTTATCTGTTGCAAACCCGAGATGTCGTTCAGCTCTGCTGTCTTACTAGATTTTCCCTGTTATGTCTTTCTATGACAGTTTTCAGGGTAACACTTTCTAATTACCCACATTAAATTTCATTTTGTTAGTTTCCAGAGTTCACCATGATCTATATTCCATTCCAAGCCCTCACTACAAGATATCCAAAGGAGGCCTGGAGACACCTAGATTGTTTAAGTGCTCTTCTCTACCTCAGCTTTGCTTCTTACTGTGTCTTTATTCCTTTTCAGTCTCTAGAACAGAGGCATACAGCTTGCTCCATATTACGGTACTTTATAAGAACATGCTAAAGTTCAGATAGATACCAGCCTCCTCTTAGTAAGAAAAATAGATTGATTTGATGCAGTTGGCCCTTCACAAATCTGTGCCAGATGTTTCACCCCATTTTCTTTGAAGTTAGGCTGATGTCTATAATTTTACCTTTAGAAGAAGTCAGAATTCCCTTTGATCTCCCCTAATTCACCATGCCCTTCCCTCTTCTCCACAAGCTCTCACACATAATTGTTAATGCTTCAGAGGGTATTTTGGCCAGTCCTTTCAGTTCTCAAGAGTAAATTTTATCAGCTCTGCTGAACAGAATCTCTCTTATCTACATTCCCTTAACCTGTTCGTCCCCTGTTCTGCCATGGACTCCTGCCACTGTGTGAGAATGAGTTGCAAAGATCGAAGCACAGAGGGTGCAGGATACTGCAGCTCTCTGCTCCCTGTTGTTTTTTCCCTTACTTTCCTCTTTTTCCTATCTCCTTGTATTTATGAAACTGCTTTTTGTTTTCTTTTATGTCTTTCATAAATATCACTCTTCTGCACTTAGGCTTTTCAGTGTCATCCCCTTTGTTTTGTGTTGGGAACTGAGGAATTAAGACATGGATAAAGGGCAGATCAGAAGAGTAATGGAGGCTCTGAATTTTTAAAATGTGGTTGAAAGACAGGGCATGCAGGATGGTGTAGTCATGCAACATAGACCTGCACATAGCCATTACGGGCAAGGCTCTACAAGCCAGGGGATCCCTCTGTGGTTAATCTCTTCCTAAGAGACCATCTGGAACAAGCCCCCAGACCCGTTTCTTTGAAGAATCGTGTCCTTGTCTGGCTCATTAGCCCTTTAATTATCTCAGAATTTTGGAATAGTAAAGAAATTCTTGATCCTTGGTCCCTTTTGCTCTTGGAGTTTCAATGAATCTCCTCCTACAAGCCCCAAAATAACTTTTCTCCAGTGGTTTCTTCCAGTGCTAGAAACAAACTCTTGTCCTCTCTGCATCTCAGGAGAATGCAGAATTGTTATTTCAGGCCCCCATTGCAGTTACGATTCATCTGTTACTACAGATATCTGGGTAAGGTAACAGATAGGTGACTTATGTGGTGAGCTGCCTCATTTTGACAGGTGCCATAGAGAAGCCTCATTGTCCCAACTGTCCAGTTTTTGGATACAGCTAATGTGACGCTTTTGCTTCTTTTCCTTCTGCCTTTTTTTCTGAGACATGCAACACTTCTTTGAGGATATTGCAGCAAGGCAAGCAGCCTGCCCAGGTGCAGGCTGACAGCAACTATGAGGAACTGAGATATTTATCAAGGGTAGACACTTCACAAGATGTAGGAACTTAATTCAGCCAAAAGATTATTTTTATGTTGACAGTTACATCTTTGTTCACACATCATCTTGCTTTTTCTTTATTTTTGCTCTGTTTTGTTTATACTATGTTACAGTGCAGATGAAAGATTTGATGCAACATTTCACACAAATGTGCTGGTGAACTACTCTGGATCCTGCCAATATATTCCTCCAGGTAGGAGGAGAGTAGTTGTTTATTTTTAATCAAGTAATTTAAAGCAGGTTTCCTTCATGAATGAAACCAAGGTGTTAAAAGCCCTCAGTAGAAATTTTGCAACCTAATGTTTGCAACCTTGCAAATATTATTAGAGTGTCTAATAATGGGACAGACCCACTATGAAAATTTAAGTCCATTATCAGTGGCATTTATACTTTATGAAGCAGTAAAATGTTCTCCTGAGCAGTTTGCTCAAAACATCCAGAGGCCCACCTAAGGTGTCATCCAAAGTAAGATGGTGTGCACCATGTCATCATGTTTCATGTGCAGTCCAGCTAGGTCTCTGTTGTGTGGAGAGGTGTGTGAGCAGAGGGTGACCCCAAGAGCAGCACTCGCTCAGCATTGAAGCCTTTCTTGCCAGGCTGAGGCTAAAAATCCAGGTGAAAAGACAAGCTGGGATTGGTCTCAGCCAGCTGGGCCCAAGTACCAGTCTCTTTTAATCTGTGTCGCTGATTCCCTGCCTGCATGGTTCAGCACCCAGGACTCACCAGTCAACACAGAGGCTATCCCACAGTTGCTCACTGTGGCGGACAAAAAGTTCCTAAACTTTGTGTCATAGCATAGCACTGTCCCCAAGCAGGTCCACAAGGCCCAGTGGGGATCAGCACTGCCTTCCCTGATGGCCGCTCCCCTGTTCCCTACCCATTAGACCTCTTAAAGCATCCCAGAACATGAACTAGACACACCCAGAGTTAAATTCAAGTCTCAGTTACCACACAGATGATAAAGGCCAGCACGGAGCAAGGTTTAGGACAATAATGTATTTTCAAAGGGCTATGGGTCTGAGGCATGGCCTGTCCAGGAACTCCTTTCAAAGAGCTGGTCACAGCACAATAAGTCCCTGGGGCGTACTCTTTGCTCAAGCAACACTGCCTGTAATCTGCTAGGGCCAGCTGGCGCTGGGAAACAGGCTGGGCTGCTCCTGGATGGCCCCAGTGTCCCAGGCAACCTACCTGGATGCAGTGAGAGAGATCTTCACTGGTGGAGGAAGGGAGGTAATTCCACTCATGGCAGCATCTTCTACCTGCAGTAGTTGTTTGGTTACCCCATGACTGTATCACACAGTATTTTTGAAGGAAACTTGGTCACAATCAGAGACAGATAAAGGTAAGATGAAATGCACCCTGCACATGCTTGATCATGACTTATTTCTATCTACAGGCATTTTGAAGAGCACATGTTACATTGATGTCCGCTGGTTCCCCTTTGACGTGCAGAAGTGTGATTTGAAATTTGGCTCCTGGACTCACAGTGGCTGGTTGATTGACCTGCAGATGCTCGAGGCTGATATTTCCAACTACATCTCAAATGGAGAATGGGATTTAGTGGGTAAATTGGCCAACCTACAAATTTTCAGTAGTATAGTTTTCAAAGGCAAACCTCAAATATATAGAAATAATCAATTTGTTTGACATAGTATACAAATATTAAAAATATAGATCTAAGAAGAAGCAAAAAAAAATAGGAAAAAAAATCACATATCAGAGATAGCCTTTCAGCAACGTTCATTGAACTGTGTCTGAAAACACTGTGTTCTGAAGCAATTGACTGCTACTGAGTACATAAATGAAAGCTATTAGTCCTGACACATTTGAGCAGTTTGTCAGTACTAAACTTGGATGTGTCTCATGTAGGTGCATGGAACACTACTGTCACATTTACTGTAATCAGCAAAATTGATTGGTGTAAAAAGTATTCCAGCAACACTTTTACATAAATGGATCTTTCTCACCCAGAAAAACAACAAAGTGTCTATCAGTACATAAAATGCACAGATTAGTATGTCCCTCCTCTATGCTTTGGAAGATACCTGTATTTTCAAAAGAACTTATGTCCAGAATTAGTTATTCAGAGAACTTCTAGTAGGTTATTTTGCACTCATTTACATAGCTGTAAGTCACAAGCAATGTTACAGAAATTGATGGAAGTTAGCCAACTGCAAGGAGAGGTTACAAAAAATACATTTATTTTCTGGTTTGTATGTACAGACAAGGAGATAAGTGTCCTGCCCAACTGCATGCAGTATTTTTACCATTCAGGGCATCTGAGAAATTGTATTCAGTTTTATGAGAAGCCAGAAGACTCCATAGTGAAATCCTCCTAAAGTCCAGCTATTTCAGAGCAATCCTCCCTTCCAGTCCTCCTTTACAGTGGGTATTTTTGTCCAATAACTTTGCATATTTGATTAAGAGTTTGTGGTTTATCTGCCTTCAACCCTGACCAGGGAGAACAAAACAGGGACTTATTTAGCTCATACAGCAAAAGCATTAAATAGCACCTCAGGCAAGCTGTGGCTATATCCTTTAAAAAAATCTTTGCTAAGCCTCTGCCAAAATGCACACATTGTCATATCATCTGTCATGTCCACAGAAGCAAAAGAGAAGTGAGCAATTTTGGCATGAAAGATACAAGGTGCTGACTTCTTCCAGCTCTCCTGACATTTCCAGTGCTCTTGTGGTCCCCATCATGGAGCACGTCAGGCAATCTGCTGCAGCATGATCACCATGGGCAACCCTGGTGACAACATCAGCAGTATGTTACCATTCACAGAACGTAGGAAGGCAGAATGCACATTCTTGAGGTTGTGATGCCCAGGACTGTTTTGTTCTGGCTCAGATGAGCTTTATTAGCTAAGCGAGGTTTGAATGACTCAGAAGGCATGAAAGCAAACCCTAGAAAATACACAAGGTGGACCAAGAATAGCAGAGGTGATACACATTGGCTCATAAACCATCACTTCTTGGTCCAGTCCTGGGAGGTAACTGGAAGTCCTGCATATCTCTGCACTGCTCTGATCATCCTCTCTGTAGGTGTCCCAGGCAAGAGGAATGAGATATACTATGAATGCTGCAAAGAACCATACCCAGATGTGACATACACCATCACCATGCGTCGACGCACCCTCTACTATGGCTTGAACTTACTCATTCCCTGTGTTCTCATATCTGGCTTAGCACTGCTTGTATTCCTTTTGCCAGCTGATTCAGGGGAGAAGATTTCTCTAGGTATGTGCTAAAATATTCATTTGTTTTATAAGCATGCTATAAAATAGGAAAATAAATGCCTCATGACACTATGTTGCTTGATGAAGAAAGATTTCACTAGATGAGCAATAGAAGTACTTTTTTTTTGGTTACAGAAACAAGGATAACAGCTTTCTGTATGGCATTCACACATCCTGTACTATACATATAATATCTTGTGGACTGGGAAGAAGCTGAACTTGTTGCTGGCACAGGTGGCAGTGATAATATTCTGTCATGCCTGTTGTTATGTACTTTAGTACACCTCAATGCATTTAACAGCTCATTGACTCTCTTTTTTAGATGGAACATACTAGGAATCAAAGAGTGAAGGGCTGTGAAGAGCAGCAGCTGGGCACTGGATGTTCACCTTCAAAATTAGCTCCCAAAACACCTAGCCATGTGTCCCTTGTGAACACAGCCATGGAAGGGCTAAATGAGATTTACTGTTGTCTGTGTTGATAAAAATGAAAAGGGTCTCCTTCCAAGAGGAGATAGATAGGGAAGAGCTGTAAATACACCAGACTGGGCCAGATGAGATCTTAAGAGTTAATTGTGCATGAATCTGTCTCAGGACAGAGACTTCTAAATCATATGAAATGTCCTCAGTGGGGCTTTTTTTGGTTGAAAAAAAAGGTGCAGCCTGCCTTACAAGAAGTAAAACACAGGCTATCGGGGCTACAATTGCTGTCTATGAAATATAGGATGGGGGTAAGGGAAAGAGTTATTTGAGCTCAAGTACAATGTTGTCATAAAAATAGGAGCTAATGTTCATGCATTGATCTTTTGATTTCTCAGTATCAGGATGGTTAAGTTTAGAAACAGCCTTTTCATATAGAATAAAGAGCTTCTTTTAAAACAGACTGCATGTCTTTGAGGGATGTTATATAATATGTGATAGCAAAACCGAGGCTGCTGTCTGTGCGAGTCTCTCCTAGCCCTTAACAACATTTTGGGCTTTGTGCAGTGTTTTGGAAAAGCACTGTAGTTCACCAGTTTTGCAAGCTTCTTTTCACTCAGCAAAAAAGATTTCTCCATTACTTTGAGAGAAGCAAGGGTTTGTGTGTATTAGAGAAAAGTGAAAAGAGAGCAGATAGAGTTGTACTGAAAAACATTCACACTTTGTGGATGTTCTAATCTTCATTGACAGACATGAAGTCATGAGTTTGCCTTAGCTGTATGTCAGGACAATGCTATATTTAACAGCAAAGACATCAGAGGAGCAGCTGCAGAGTTCATTTTCCTCATTCTTCCCAAATATGTTCACTCCCTCCAGGTATCACTGTCCTTCTTTCCCTTACTGTATTCATGCTGCTCGTGGCTGAGATCATGCCTGCAACTTCTGACTCTGTCCCACTAATAGGTAAGTTGGTTTCACAGTGCTTTGTGCACTGTGTGTGATGCCTCTCAAGAGCTGTTCAAAGCCAATTTGAGGACTGACTCTTTTTGTTACTCCAGTTTTGTGTTCAGCAATGTCAGGAATGTCAGCCTGGATTTCACTGTGTACATGTATGAAAAGGACCTACCTGAGGTTACAAAAAGGTACTGGAAATAATAGATAAGCAGGTAACTGCAAGGATTGACAGGACACAGAATCAACACTGCAGAAAATTAGTTTTTCTACTTCTGCATTACACCACCTCCCTGCTATTACACAAATCCTTCCTGCCTTCCCTCTTCCCTCAATCTGAAGAGCAATTCAGAATGCAACAGTCAAAATTCAAGTATATCATTGGAGCATTTTTAATATGTACTGAAAACTATGGGACAGATCATCATCTGGGGACTGTGGGCCAGACAGACATTGTTACAGCCTCTGATTTGGTAGGACTGCCCCTTTACCTTGGTCTCATGGGGACTTACTGCAGGTTAGACAAAATAAACCTGTCCTATTTTATAAAGTCACAAAGAATGAACACTACCTGAAAGACCTGTGAGTAAAAATCATTACTGAAGTACACATTCTAGACAACAAAAATGAACAAAATTGTCAACAATATATCTAGGTGCTGATGGAAGAAGCACCTCACAATTGCATAATGAAGGCCTCAAAAAAGTTATGTAATGACTAGGTCAAAAAAAACCCATTTACTCAGACAGCTTCATTATCTCTCTTCGAGGGTTTAAGACTAGGCCTGACTCTGAGGAAGGAGGATATGCATGCCACAGTAAGGACAATGGCACCCATAGGCAAGAGTTTCTGAAAGCCTCCAAAATACTTATGCATCTCAGTGAAAGTCAGCATACTTTGAGTCATACAGAAACTTCCAAAAAAGTAATAAAACCTCTTTCTAAGCATATACCTAGGATGCAATGGAAACAGACACAGTTCTAAGAGAAACTTGTGTGCAGGAAGGAGACACAAGCCATCTTGAGCCACTGTTGACATAACTTTGCTGCGTATGATACATAACAAATCCCATTTAGAATTTGTAAAGGGTACACTTGCCAGTGGCCAGTCCACTAGCTTTAACCTGAACAGTTTCTACTTTCTACTAATACAGTCTTCTCTCGTAGAAGGTAGGATTTTTAACCAAGAAAAGCGATGAACAATTATGTATCTTTACGGACTTTGATGTTGCAATGACAGACAATTTCTGCTTATCGGAGAATTCCTAAAGTTGCTGTAAATTATATCCACTACTCTCTCATTCTCTGCAAATATTTTAATTTGTTATTGAAGACAATCATGTTGGTCAGACATGATTTATTCTTATTAAACATTGGATGGCTGTTCCCATCCCCACCCCCTTCCTCAACTGTCCAGAAATGTTCCCTGAGGACTTGCTGCCTGATTTACCCAGGGACAGAGTCACAATGACAAAGCTCTTGTTCTCTGAATTGTCCTTTTGAGAGGTGGATGCAACATCTGTCTTTCTCCATCTCCTTGGTCTTGCAATGATCCCTTTAGGATTCTCGATGATCCTATGGATATGGGCAGGTGCAGATCTCACAATCAATCCATGAGTCCTTCCTTACCTATTGCTGGTCATGTGCCTCATCCCTGAACCATTTCTAAACACAAAGACGTCAGAGACCTTGATGGTGCAAACTGAGGCAAAGTACACACTGCCTTGACCTTATCACTGTTCACTGTCACAAAATCATCCCCTCCTTTCAGCAGCAAGTCTATGTTTGCCTTGTTTAGCTGTTTGTATAGTGTTTGTGTAGTGATAGAAACTGTTCCTGTTGCCTTTGATTCCCACACCAGCTTCAGTTAATGAGTTTTAACATCTCTGACACCAACCATAATGATCAGATAGTTCTTCCAAATTTTCATTTTGTAGCCTGTCTCTGCTTCCCACAACCCCACCTCTGCTGCACTGAAGCCCTACCATGAGTTCACAATTTAGCCACACTCATCTACTGGTGTGCTTGCCTATTTATTGCATTTGGAGGCACTGTGCTTTAAGCCCTTGCAGTTTTGCTGTCCTGCTTTATCTTTCAGAGCATTTCCTGGTGGGATCCCAGCTGCTAGTTCCCCCCAAAAATGACAAGTCTGTTCATCTGAAGTCCGAGGTCTATGCTCTGCTGTTCTTAGTCCTCATTCAATTAATGATCCTGAGTTTCACTATTTCACCATAACTCCAGCCTAGGTTGCCACTGATTATTATGTTCCCAAACACTTCTTCATTGCTAGTGAAGCACAATGTGCGCCACTCCTGGTTATACATTATATATGTGCTACCTTTTCAGCAGTCACCAGGGTAGATCAAGCCACTGGTGGCAATGAGGGTTTGTGAGACAGAGGTTTCCCTGTGTTGTTTTAAGAAGTCCTTATGTCCACTGTCTTAGGATAGTCTATTATGCACTCCCACCACAGGATCACTCCTTTTGGCCTCTTCACTGAATCTGATCCACAAACTCTCCAGCAGCTCTAGTCCATCCTGACAGATGCCCCCTCACATCCAAGTGGCTCCTTCATATAACTTCTCCTGAAGAGCTTCTGGTAGTGAGAAATGTCCCTCAGCATCTCAGTTTTCCAGCAACATTATTTTTTCACTACTATGTGGCAGAGTTTCAGTTCGTCCTGCATATTCCCCAGAGTTAATGCATTTTCTCATTCTGGAGGTGAGATTTTCCACCTTGTTTCACCATTCTTGAGGTCTTTCTTGCTCTGATTACCCAATAGCATTTTTTTCCACCCTAGTCTGCTACTTCCGCATTTACATTTGGGTTGTTATCTCCCTTCCACAGTATTTCTAGTTTAAAACCCTGGCCCTATCTTCTTGCTCCACTCCAAATTTGCAGGGAGACTGCTTATCCATGTGGCTTCTGCACCCAAACAGCCCTTTTTCAGTAAGTGCTCAAAGCTGGGCTGTGCACTTTTACATTATCTCGAGTTCTGAAAATGTTATCCTTACTCCAATAAAGTGACATAGCATCTTTTCCTCACAGTGGTCTTACAGGTGATCCCACAGAGGATATTTTAGCTCCTGAATAGAATATGCCAGGTCATGATCACATTTTTTCAGTTTTTCAGTGTGATCTCTAGTTCAGTTAAAATCCTCAGAATTAATACACGGAAAAGGAGTGCATTTGGAAAGCTCATTCCAGTTTTGAAGAATCAACATGGTTAGGAGCAGGTTTCAGGAATAAATAAATCTTCTAAAGCATGTGGTTTGTGAAGGATGCAGATATTTTGACCTTGAAGTAGAAAGAACCCTTGCTGATCTGCTGAAGAGTCACTGTTATTGGTCTTCATGCGTATGGGGGTAGAGATACTTTGAAAACGTGACTCCACATGCTTTAAAAATCTGCATTATATTTTTAGGGCCTGAGTTTTTAGAAACAGATATGTATCCATACCTCTCTGGATCTGCATGCACCCTCACAGCTAATGCACCTTTCAAAGCCACTAATGTCTAACATGCTGTACTTTCTTCTCCTTCTGACCTCAGCTTTAACTGCTGAACTCTAATAATATGGAAAAATATCACAGCTGCTGTTGGAGTGTCTTTATTGAGGTAGCAAAGGAGAACTAGTCTAATATGGCACCAAGAAAAGTACTAGCTTTTGCAATCTGCAGTATATTTACATATAGTTATGTGGAAATAATTAGTTCCTCTAAATTATGGGGAACTTCAAATTATATTAATAACAAACAAAGCACCTATCAGATTAAATAATCAGAAGGATGCAAGTGGTACAAGATGGTTGCTTTTTTTGTACCTTTGCAAAGTGGGTCACCCCTTCCTTGGTATGTGTTCTGCATTCTCTGTCTGTTTATAAAGCTACCCAAAGCAGACACTCTCTTACTCCACACATCCAACTTCCTGAGATGTGGGATTCCCATTTCTCAGTGGCCTGCCAACTATCATATTAATATATGGTAAAACAGGTCAACTTCTTTTTCTGTAAAGAGCAAGTGAAGA
Organism: Onychostruthus taczanowskii; assembly: GCF_017590055.1. Lineage (NCBI taxonomy): Eukaryota > Metazoa > Chordata > Aves > Passeriformes > Passeridae > Onychostruthus > Onychostruthus taczanowskii. The sequence continues at coordinate 94,091 of NW_024500040.1, forward strand.
GACTTGGCCTAGGAATCAGTCGCTGGCTGCTCAGCAATTTAGAGCACCAGCACCCTGCTGCTCCTGCTGCAGGGCAGAACTTTTGTATGTTCCAGTTGGACAGGCTGGCCCCCTGCTGTCACTCAGCTTTCTTGGGTTTTGCATTCACATCAGTAGCTACTTGCCCAGCAGCATGTCTGCTCCTATGCTTCTCTAGCACACTTCCCTTTTGGGGAAAATATTTATTTTCAAAGCCCAGTTTTCGACAGTACACATCTATGCAAAGAAAGGCACCACTCTATTTTAAAAGTTGAATCCTGCCCTTCCACAGAGATGCCAATGAAAGGAGAAGCTGAACCAGGGAACGATATCTCTGTTTCTGTTTAAAACAGTAATCACCTGTAGCACAGCAATACACTCAACCATTTAAATCAAAAGAGTTGAAGGCCCTTGACATCTACAAACATAACAATTTGGCTAGAATCCAGCACATGTCAACTTTATGAACAACCATTCTTTCTCTACAGAGTACTGGAAGTCCCTCCTGGCACTTAAAGCCTCTGGAGTGTAGCTCCTAAAAGACTCTCAGACCATGACTATACAGCAGCTACTGTGTCCTAAACTTACCCTTCCTACTGTAGCTTAATCATGCCTTGCAGGAAGTGTGTCTTGCTGCAGTTGTGATTTTACTTACTTTTAATTTTTCTCTTAAAAGTTACTTTTACCAAGAGTCCATATAAGTAAAAAACTGGAGTTCATTACTTGAGGAAAGTATCTACAGAAATGCAGAGAACTCCAGATGTGCTACACAACTAAATTACTGGTCTGACTGTGCTAATCACTGGGTAAAATCATAAAGCCTGGGTGATACACCTCAGGTATAAGACAATTGTTTTTTTCTCTTTCTAAAAACCTATGTAATTATGCAGATTTGTTCTGCACTATAAATGCCAGTAATTTCATGTGGATTTTGTGCATCTTCCAGTCCCTATTATTGCACTTATCCAGTGCATTACATAGGAAGACGTAACCATGTCCCATTGTGTTGATTTCCTGGATCAGCAACTAAATCAAAATTAAACAAATACTGCTATTAACAAGTACTCTTATTTTAATTAGAGCCTTTGTACAAGATCAGGCTCTGTCTCTTGAAATTAAAGGACTAGGTAATTAATCTGAAAACTACATTAGAAGTATTTAGCTCTACATTGTAAGGACTATTTTTTTAATAAAGACATTGTGATCCATGTCAGGTGAAAGGTTGATACCAATTATATTAGAGGTATTTTCAAACCTAAATGATTCTATTATTCTAGGTAAATAACAGTGGACAAGGATCTGGTTTTGGTAATGGTTATATAGCCATTTTTCAGGAAAGGATGAGTTCTTTCCTTAGGCAATAGATATACACCCGAATTCCTTTAAAGTCTTCATATCCCTGATCTCTTTTATAAAACGATGTTTTCTATCCAAAAGCAGTCTTATAATTAAGACTAGGAAATCATGCATTAAGAAGTCACTAAGGAACAAATTCCTTGAAGTCCATACAGGTTCCTAACTAGAACTTTTATCTTTCACTACTATCCTTTGGCTGGAGCCTCCTTAAGATTACACAGTTGGTGGTCATGTGGTCCCACATCCAGTGGTGGGATCCAAGTAAAGCAATGACCAGAATCAAATTTATCATGCACTGCTGTAGGAAACTCTTCAATAATGCCTCAGGATAAGTTGCTAGTTTGGGCTCATAGATTTAAAATAATTCATCTTCTAATGTAATACTTAGTTCTTTCCAAAATCAGCCAGTTCTTTAGAAAGACAGATCAATCCACAGCCCACGTGAAGTCAGACATGGCCAAAAGCCATTGCTCAGGAAAATTCAGGCCAAGCCAGTGAGAAGCCTAACCAGTACACCTTCCTGACTATTCTTTTCCCCTGCCTGCAATACCACCTCCAGAGGGGCAAAACTTTTGGGGCTGCATGGCACTGTCTGCACTTCCCCCCGTCCTTCCTGCAATTCTCTGTTTTCCTGAGCTGCAGTCCCACCACTGTGAGGACAGGGTGACACCGTACAGAGACAGACCCTAAAATGCCTGCTTTGAAAACTTCACACTGCTCTTTGCATTTGTATTGAGCTGAAGCTCTGCAGGCTTTGAGTTCAGGCCCTAGGTAGCACAGGAGGTATAGTCACGGAGAAAAACAGCCAGCAGCTCCCACGGCTGGACTCTTTCAGCTTTAGACTAACGTTGCAATAAGCTCTGACTTAGCAGCTCTCTGTCCATCCTAGCCTGTGTGCTGAGGAAGTATCACTTTCAAAGTACTTTGTCAAAGCAGACAAAGCATGCTTCTGCCCAAAAGCCAAATCTTGAAATTAGAGGTTCAGATGTATCAGGCCAGTCAGATGATTTGTTTCTTTGGTAAACACTTTTTTTTGCAATTCAAGGCTTCCCCTTGTACAGGAGAAGTAAGTAATAGTTTCTGATTGTCTTCCATGCCAAAATAATTTCAAAGTGCTGCAAATCCTTATTTTCTACCAACTCCCTCCAAAATAACACCACTGATTTTGAATTAAGAGTCTGTATTTTGCTTTAAAATGTGTTTATAGCAGAAAGTGGGGAACACCAGGCAGCTGGTATGTAGACAGTGTTTGAAACGGGGAACATGAGGTTCATAAATATGAGGAACTGGCACTTCCTATTATTAACATTCATGTGATACTTGACATTTTGGCTGGATGTATCAAATGAAGCACAATCAAAATAAAGTTATCTCCATCTCCAGTTAGCAAAACTGAATTTCTCTGTCTTATTTTGCTAAGCTCCTCTGCTTTTTAAAAAATAACAATTTACTTGCTGCTTAGGCCTCCATTATAATGATATTTTCCAGCTGTGTCCCTTCCTTGCTGTTTCTTACCATGCCTATGCCATTTCAGTAAGCATGAACGCTTTGCACTCTAGTTAAGTACCTTTGCAGCAGATGCTTGGGGTGATTTCTTGCATTTAGTCGTACACCAAATGAGACTGGAAATTACTAGGACAGGGAAGCAATGTGGTGCTTTGTCATCTTCAGGAGTTACAAATCGTTTTAAGTTATGTTACAGATTGTTTTAAGTTATGAACATAAGGCATTAGTTATTCTGACCAGAGAGAAAATTAGATTAATCCATATTACATATTTTGTCATCTTACAGTATGTTCTCAGCTGATGCCATCTTACTTTACTCTGTCCCCGTGTGAGTTTTTGGAGTACTTTTCCCCCCTATCCTTTCATGGTCCTCTGTGGTACCTTCTCAGAATCAGGCCCCTGCACAATCTCTTTCATGAAACAGAAATTCTCATTCATGGCAGCTCTTACAGCTTCATTCCCCATGATCAGTGATGATTTTCCCAAAGCCAAGAGTCTTGGAGGTTTTTTCTTTACAGAAAAACAAAATAAGAGAACAGTTTTACTTTTCAAACTCCCATTTCTATTCTTCAAAAGCATGTGGAAGGAGAAGAGTTTCAAAACACAAGTACCATAACCGTATGTCCACTTATGTATTTCTTTTCTGTCTGAGTACAACAGTAAATCATAAAGAGACTTTCTCCTCTATCTTTTGATTTTTTTGGTCTCTGAGTAACTCTGCTGTTGCCATTTGTGTATGTCACAGCATCTGCCAGCACCAAGCCTGGTCCCTACCATAGGAGAAAAGAAGAAGGGTGGTTGGAAGCCCCTCTGCCGGTATGTGAGGTTTTCATCAACTTGCACAGGCTTTAGTTCTCTCACCTGGAACACTTCCAGAAGGAGGAGCAGTGAATATCTCATTCTGAGCTCACAAGAAGCACAAAGCATTCAGCCCTGAATGACTGAAATTACCGGACTTAGAGTGGTTCTAACCCAGTTATTCATTTCACATGCAAAACCTGATGTTTTCTGGAAAGATAGAATAGAAACAGGAACACCAGTGGGAGGCATCCAATGTCCAACTTGATCAATGTGAATGCCTGAGCACAAAATTTGTCCTTCCCCTATTCACAGCAGCAACAAGACTGTAACTGGTCACAGTGCAGATATATTGTCTTTCTTGTGATTGACTGTGTTAGCAAATCTGGTTCAGATGATAACTGCTAGCATGTGATATGATATATGATATGATATGATGATATGATATGATATTACTGTTCCATGACAAAATCAAGGCAAAACATCCATCTTAGGGATTCTGTTTTGTTTACCCTGTCTGTAATCACTCCTTGAAGTTATTCCAGTTCCACTTCAGCAGTATGTCTTCCAAAACATCTCTAAAATAATGCTAAGGTGCTTCTCTAACATCAGATAATGACACAAAACATCTAAAAATGGTTCTGAATGTTCTTCAAATTATGAATTGAAAAATCATTGCTATCCTTTTAATATAGGTAACATCAGAGTATGCCTGCAAAGAACAGCTATTCTCACTGACTTTTTAGAAGACCTTCTGACTATCTGTGGTTTTATTAGATCCATATTTGTATTATAACAGCACCTGACCATCTTCTGATTGTCCTGGGACAGATGATGACAACTCCTAGATGTTAAAACTGCTATTCAGATTGTTACATAATGCCTCTGGCAAAGAAAAGGAAGAATATCAATTGTACAAGGGCAAATATTTCATACTTCTTGAAGATCAATCAAGCATCCAAATCAGCTGTTTTGTTCACTCACCTCTGCTGAAAAAAGCATTATATTGTTTTTAAAACCTATGAAGAGCATTTAGAAGTGACCAGTAGAGACCTCAGTATCTCTGAGGAATGTTGAGGGACTCCAAACACAGGTCTTCTGGTGCATTTTTCTGGTCTGTGGCAGCTACCCAGGGCAGAGTGCAAATGAGCTACTTCCTCTCCAGAATGTGTCAGTCACTTCCAAGCTCTGCCTCAGAGCAGGTGAATTATCAGCATCCCTGGTCTTTCACATGCACCCTGATCTGGGATTTCTCTTCCTGACACTTCCCACAGTGAAGGGAATTGTTAAAGATTCCAAGATAATCTAGTAACTAGGAGTTACAAGTAGGACACAGAGGGATGTTTAATGGGAGTTGTTAAGCATTTTCCTCCTGCAGTTTAAGTAAAAGGGGCTGAGCTTCTTTGTAAAATCAGATTTGCCTTTACCTCTGCCAACAGGCACATGGGCATAGGACTTTGTAGGGGCAACAGCTTCAAAGCACTAAATGAATAAAAAGGATTTAGAATGGTTCCTAAAACACTGCCAGAAAGGTCTGGGCCAGGTCTGTTGCTTGGGAGACAAAAGCTCATTACATGTCCCACCCCCTTCTCCCCGCCCCCTCCATACCCCATCTCACAGGACAACATCCTATTTCCGCGCTCAGCAACCTCAGTGGAGACCCAGAAACAGAGTTTGCTAATTCAGGGCAGTGTGGGGCTAGCGTGGAATGGGTGAAGATTGAAGTCCTGTGGCTCCAAGGGAAGTATTATCCATGAGCATTGTAGCTTGATCCTTTAAGCAGAAAGGCTTCTCTGCTCACAGGGTTGCTGGAGAGGGCTGAGTCATAGTCATAATCAGAGAGGGTGCCAGAGGTAATGTTGAGTTCCACTGTGGGGAACTGCATGGAGTTCTTTTAATAATGGACGGTTGGGAATGAAATTAAGCCAAATGAGGCAAACATTGTATCTGAGAACCATTTATTGGTAATGAAAAGACAAAATAAAAAGGATTTACTCTACCAAAGAGGGCTAGAGAAGCTGGAGCAAGAGGAAGAAAAATGGAAGAGATGGAGGGAGACAGGAGACAGAGGGAATAAGAGGGCATTATCTCCAGAGGTTGGGGAGTGCCCTCAATGTCCTAAGGCTGTGCACACTCCCTGCCTGTGGACAGCTTCTGGAGTGGACATGAGGTGAGGGGGATCGGGCAGGAGGGCCAGAAACCTGGACAGGGTTGGGGTGAGGATCACGGTGGTGGGCAGACTTGGAGGTGGGCAGGGTTGGACACAGGTGGCCCAGGCAGGAACAGAGGGCGCTGGTCAGGGACACAGGGAGGCAGGACAGACACAAGGGCGAGCAAGAGCCGGCACGGGCAGGAAACCCAAAAGGTCAGCTGGAGCCAGGGAAGAAGAGTAAGCCTCAAGAAGCCCCATAAAGACAAAAGACGCAGGACAGAACAGGCCCCAAAGAGCCCCCAAGGCTTATGATGCAGTTACTTTTTATGCCCCCAGCTCCTCCCAAATTCTGCCTGCTGACAGGAGACCCTTGGCCCTGCCCGATATTCCAGTGCAGTCCATTGGCAGAGATCTTTTGCCATTGATTGCAGAGTGTCTCCGGGGTACAGTGCCTTCAGTGCTCCCCTGGTGGCTGCCTGTCCCATGCAAGACATGAACTGGCGGCCAGGCAAAGTCTTCCCAGAGAGAAGGCTTTCCTCCACTTTCTCCTAGCTGCCTCCTAGACATGGCACATGTGCAACCCCTCCCCTGTGTGCCTCTGACAACTCTTGTTAAGGCATAACAAAACTGAATTGGCTTCTCACAGGTGAACAGGGACAGCAGCCCTTGTAGCTGTCACCAGGTGATGGGTTTGACCTTGCTGGTGCAAAGGCAAAAGCCTGTCAGGAACAGAAATGATCAGACTGGAAGATTAGGCCATGCTTTTAAGGAGATGCATGGAGGACAGCACAGGAGTTTTCCTCATCAGTTCTCCTGCTGCAGTAAGATTATGTTTTTCTGCTGCTAGGAAAGAGAGGATGTAGGATTAAACCCTGGGAAAAAAGATCAGAACATGCTGAATAAGTAAGGATATAATTTTTTTGCCTTATGGACATACCCACTGAGTTCTGAGGTCTTTCCTTCCCTTACAGGGGAGTCGTCACTGAGTCTAGTTGCAGGGTCTTGGCCATCCCTGCCTGATTCTAGATTGTAAGGACAATCAAGGACATGCATGGTCTTGTGATCCAGCAATTCCTTTGTGATCAATAGCTATTAGTTCTACCTTCTCCTTTCGCATAAAATGAGGCAACAGCCTTCATTATATCTCTAGCTAGAGATGTGAATGACCAGCAGCTGTGCCAGTCATTGCTGTATTTTTCCTCTACTTTCACTGTTGTGTCTTCAGGACTGGCAAAATCCAGCCTTAGAGCAGTCCTGGGCATTTCCAGGACTTTGTGACCTTCTCTCTGAATACAGCACCTGCACCTACCTGGTGGGCAGAGATCTACCTGCCAGATTTCAGAGATATCTTGTACATGTTTGACTGCCTCATACTAACACATAGGGCTCAAGTACAGTGCACTATTTTCTCCATCCTTACTTTCCAATGGAAGCCTTCAGTGTACCTTGAACAGGAGCACCCCACTCCTCCCCTCAAAATGCAGATGACACATCTCCAGCCTCTTCTTTGCCTACCACCAGGCAAAACTATGACATATCTTTCTTTATGGGTTTTTGGCTCCCCTCTGGTTCCCAGTCTGTTCTGGAGAGAACTGTTTTCTATTTAATAGCAGTTCTATACAGCAGTTTCCTGACTTCTGCTTCTGGGTTTACAGCATAAAAAATCCTGGGAGCATCAATTCCTCTGCTAATCATTGGCTAGGATCTTGAGTCAGATATTATCAGGTTGTTTCCAAGTTTAACTAGGTAACTAATTTTCCAAGGATATGTGAAAAATCTTAGCTAAAGCCATTTAAATGGACCACCATTTCAGTCTGGTGGCATCAAAATGCGCAGACTCATTTTGATGATATTGATGATCTTTACTGACTCATGGCGGTGATTAAACCAAGAATATCAACACTGCTGTGTTTCTGTTACATGGGGAATGTAACAACTTCCATGAAACCCGGTTTGCTCTGCTTCTGCCTGCTTGTTGACTCTCCAGTCTATGAATAAATGCAATAGAGACCTTTAAATTCATCTCACCCTTGGGACTATTCTTCTAATCTAGATACAAAATTCATTTTGTCATGAAAAGCCATACCTCTTGAAGCAATTGCAGCCTTGTTTTCATGAAGGCCTTAGAACCTCATTATTGTAGGCCAGCTTTTTGCTCCCAAAGCAGTGAAATTTGGTATTAAGAAACAGGCAGAACAAAACTTGCTTTGGAGCTTTGATTGAATTTGTATTTTTCCTTCAAGCTGCGGGAGGGAGGGCTGGGGGGCTGCAAGAGGCTGCAGACCGGGGCAGTGTGATGTGCTCTCCCACATTGCACCATTATGTCAGCCAACAGTAATGCTCCCTGGTATTTTGTCACTGAAGCCTTCAAATGTCATTACCCCTGTGGGCAATTTTGCTTTACACTCAAGCGCATCAACCTCACTTCTGACATGAGGAAGCTATACTGGCACTTAGGAAATGTGGTTTCAAGCCTCAGTTCTGGCTTTCAAGGTCTTGGTTTCTTTCCTGCACAGCAGATCAAAATTTAGCATTGAAGGAGGCTTTACTGTACTTTCATAGGAACTAGAAGAAGTGTCTTGAGGGCTAAGAAGAGTAATGAGAAATATGCCTAACCACTGGGAGCAATAGAGGGGCAAAGGTGGGGAACTGGTGACACTTTTTGAAGGGATACAGAGGCACCATGAGGACAGCATCTCCCTCCAGCACCTCTGCTGGTACCATGGAAGGCCTAGGACTGGGAATGCTGGTGTTCAGTGGGTGTTGTCACCTCAACTTCTCGCTGTCCTGGCAGCAGGCACAAAGGTGTTCTTACTGTGAGGCCCTACACTCCTCTTCAGAGATAAAAACCAAACAGTTTTCACCTTCTGTGTGTTCTAGGCCTTCCCTCACAGGAGAGAAGGGAGCCAAACAGATACACACCTCAAATGCACCAGTGCAGCAGATCAGAGAGTAGAGTGTTCAGATGTGATGCAGTGCTTCTCAAATGTGGATCTCGAGGCATGGCCAAGGAATATTATGTGCTCTTTGTATTCTCTCCCCACCGTAACAAAGTCCTCCTTTTGCTTGCAGCTCAGTATTTCGCTAGCATCATGGTCATCGTTGGTCTGTCTGTGGTGGTAACAGTGCTGGTTCTGCAGTTTCACCATCATGACCCCCAAGCAGGAAAGATGCCCAAATGGGTAAGCAGTTTTGGTGATAAACATTCTGGAGGTTACTACTGAAAGAAAAGAAAGTTGTCTACAGTAAACTTGTTATAGGTGAGAGGCAGAAGTTGTTTTCCATTAATCTGAAGAGTCAGTCACAAACAGCATAGTTGATACTTATGTTTGCAATTGAAGGGAAAGAGCAAACATACTAAATGTGCTTTTCCACTAAAACCAGTTTCCCCTATTCTCCATTGAAAATAGTTCCTCCTATTTGGCCTTTGTTTTCAACCTTACGACAGAGTGAGTGGTTGAATCATTACAAAGTTATCTCATTCACCATCCACTTTGCAAGTGCAGACCTTTAATTTCTTATCCAGCAGACACCAGTGCTGACAGAATGTGCTAAACAAACACTAGTCTCTACTGGGCAGTTTGTCTGCTGCTATCTGATCTATTCCCAGTGCATTAGCATGTGGACCCTCTTTTCTCTGCAGCAGCAGACTTTGTGAGTCCAATGAGGTCTGGCACCAATGCCACCTGGCTTTCAAACTAAATGTTTCCTTTAGACTTTGGAGTTAGAAGAAAATTATGCTCTTTCTCCTTCTCTCCTTTTTAAGACAGATTTTAGAATAGGCAAGGTATGCTTGTATTTAGAGAATGAAAAAGGACAAAAGCAGAAGCAGATAGTCCCAGTCAACTATCTACCACCCTGTTTGTAGGAGTCTGGTTGTACAACACCCTCTGATATCTTCTTCACCACATTTTTCATGCTACACAATTATCCTGACATTTCCCAGTTATTTCCTGAAATGCTGTATGATTTAAAAACCTCTTACTTTCAAGGCAGCAGAGAACGTGAATTCTGGATGAACCTGCTTGTAGGCAAAACATGAGGGTACAAATCTGGGAAACATGCTTCAGATGTCTTCATGGACAGAGTCTGCAGCAGTGTAACAGAACCCATTTTATTGCTTTTTGAGGAGCTCAGGTACAATGGCTCATGTTAGTCCTCCTTCCAGGATCTGCAAGTCAGCTCTTGCTCTCTACCAGTCTCATGTTTTCTTGGCAGAAAACACACTGTGCGGCAATTTCTCATTCAGGAGAAGCCTTGTTCAGTGGCCTGACAGCCAAACTGGCATACATTACAAAACATGCCACCAGGAAGCAAAAACTGTGGAAAGCATAACTGGGAAGTGCAGATGATAGACTGTAAAATGTGTAGAATAGACAAGCTGACAGGGCTGAGGGATCTCAGGAGGAAAAGAGTGAATGCTAAATGTGTAGGGAAGAGGCTGACCCCATAAAAGTAGGCACTTTTACTCTACAAGCCATGGCCAAGGCTCAGTTAGAATTTGTGCTCATCTCTATTCTTTCTGTTGTTGTTTTTGGGTTTGGGTTAGGTTTGTTTTTGGTTTTTTTTCCAATTTTGCCTGTCCACCTATGTCAGGTGTATCTTACAGAGTCACCTTGAATGACTTTTGCTCAGTAAAAAAAAAAAAAAAAAAAAAAAAAAAAAAAAAAAAAATCTGAAGAGAAGAAGTAACTTAAGAAAGAAGAAAATTTTTTGCATTACAGTTTTCTGCATTTCCAGTACCAGCTGCTGCCCTTACCATTTACTTACTTCCCACAATGTTCTCTTCATGTCAGAGCCAGACATCAGTTTATTGCAAACTCTAACCCTGATTAATTGGATATTGTTACAGGATTGTTTTCACCTCCTGCTTAAATGGATTTGTCTGCTGGAGTCAGTTGCAGGGAGAGGCATTGGACAATTGAGCATTTGTGGGAGCTTCTGCAGACCCAGAAGATTTGAATGGATGCATTTCCTAAACACAGCTGCTTTCTAAACCATTTGCAATTGAGCAGTTTCTTTTCCCTGCCTGTCTCTCAAGGGGTCTGTGCTTGCACTTCACAACAGAAGAGGGAGGAGAGTGCCTGTTAGTATTTATCCTTTCTGTAGGTGTTCACTTTCCTTATTCCACTGCTTAAAATTGTGTTTTCCTTTCTATTAATCTTTGAAGACTTACAAACCAGCTTTTTCCAAGAGAGGAATTTAAATCCAAGGTGTTCAGTCAGGGCATTTGTTGGCTACTCAGTTGAAAAATGAGAGCTGCTGGCTGATGGACACTTTTGATAATGTCTGCTGAGATAGCATGGAAAAAACCACTAAAGAAGGCCCAGCTCAGGCACTGTTTGGAAGTGGATAACATCAAGTATGGACTACAGCTCAACTGATCTTTCTCTACTGACAGCCAAGACTATTTCATGGGAAAGAGATATGGAGAGACCAAGTACTGAGGGAAGAAGGGGTTTTGTGGGAAAAGGCAAGAGAACTCTGGCTCTTTGTTGTGCTTAAAGCAGGTTTGTTATGTTTCAGGCTTCTCTTTTGATATGCTTCAAACCTGGACATGCACTGTTCTCCACAGGTGCAGATGTCCCTTATCAAGAGAGCTTTAGACTGTCTGCTCTGGACTAGGCCAGGCTGGTGGCTGTGATGGAAGCTAGCAGTATAGCTGTATTATAGCTAGGAGAGGCTCACAGAAGGGTTGTTGACCTCTGAAGACAGCTGTACCTGTGTACTTCCTTCATAGAATTCCATATATGACAATGCAGGTGGGAGTATAGATTCTTATTATCTTACTCAGCTGTTATCCAAAAACCTGTACGCTGCAGCTGTCTCCTGAATTAAATGGTATGACAAGAACAGATTGATGCCTGAGTGTCTGTGTTTTCAAGGAAATAGGGCATTTGAAATCGAAGCTAATTAAAAGCTGTGTTACTGTCTTCTGGGCATTTATTTTTCTATGGGAAATGGCTTTGACTGTTGTTATAAAAGTAATTTCCCTAAGGAATAAAACCTCTGTCTAGAAGGAAAAAGCAGCATTCCTATATAAAAGCGCTTTTTCACCTCACATATCCTCTCAGAGTTAAGGCAGACATACTAACATTTTCTAATAAGAAAGCTTGTCTGACTAAGTGTTTTGGAATTTCACAGTCCTAAAGAATTAACTTCTCTCTCCCCTTTGCACTGACACTGTTGACACATTGCTTGAAATTAAGACCTTTATTTTGTTCCATGTTGCCCCATTTTGAGTCCATGATCTGTCTGAGCACATTATAATTAAGTAAGTTCAATTAGAGTAAGTTCAATTAAGTAAGTTCAATTAAGTAAGTTCAATTAAAGGCAGTGTCAGTTTCTTAGGCTGCAACACTGTGGGTAACTATTTGTTTGTGATGACTATGAAGGAAATAATGAAATATTTAAAGCAAAATAATATGAATAATGGAAAACAGTCTTTCAGGACTTTCATATTTTAAATCTAGCTGGCATTTAAGTACCAGACAACCACTTGCTCACATCCCAGCTCCCTTCCCTTGTGGTGGTGAGAATAAGAAAAAAACTCCAACACTTTGTGGGTTGAGAGAAGCACAGTTCAATAATTGAAACAGAATACAATATAATAATATGAATAATATTAATTATAGTAATGAGTAACAATAATAAAAAATAATAACAGCAAGGATGAGAGACAGTAATAAAATGCAAGAGAAACAAGTGATGCACAATACAATTGCTTACCACCTGCTGACTGATGCACAGCCTGTTTTTGAGAAGCAATTGACAGCCTCCAACCAACTCCCCACACTTTATATCCTTTTGGAAGATCCCTCTGGCTAGTTCAGGTCAGCTGTCCTGGCCATGCTTCCTCATGACATTGTGTGCACCTGCTCACTGGCAGAGCACAGGAAACTGAAAAGTCCTTGATTCAGGGTAAGCGCTACTTTCCAACAACCAAAACATCAGTGTTTTATCAACTTTATTCTCATATTGAATCTAAAACACCACGCTGTACCAGCTACTAGGAAAATACAGCCAAAACCATGACAATGATGAAGAACAAAAAATTCACTAGTGGGAGAGAAGCAACATGGCTCGCAGAAACTGGTACAGGACTGTGACATAGAAGAGCTCACATTGCAGAATTAAAAAATTGTGTAACTGTCTTTCATTGGTTTTGGCGGCTACTACTACCACTATTATTATTACTATTATTATTATTAGTAGTAGTAGTAGTAGTAGTAGTAGCAGTAGTAGTAGTAGTAATAATATTACTATTATTATTATTATTATTATTATTATTATTATTATTATTATTATTCCCATCTGTGATTACTAAGGCTTCCTCCTTTCTGAAGTTATGCTTATCATTACAGCAGTAACTCCAAGTTCTAGCTGTAATTTCCCCATTCCTGTATCTGTACTGTGCAAACCCAGGAGTCAACTTTTCTTTCATCTAAAACAGCTTTGGAGGCAAAGTGTGGTCCCAAGCCAAATATGACCAAAGTAACAGGAGCAGGATTACACAGGGAATCCTTGTGAGTCAAGGCTCAAAAGGGAAACCAGAGGCCACATCTGTTCCCTCCTTGTTGTTAGATTATTTGGCTTGCAGCCAGGATAATAAAGTCATCCAAGAGGCCTGTATGCATGGAGGGTCCCTCTCAAGCACATTGTAAATTACCTTTTTGTAAGCATAACACCTGGAGGATCTTATAATTACAAGATTTTGCTAATTTACTTTGCTGTTCTTCACACAAGATGTTACTGAATCCACAAACATTTTCCTGCCTTTCGCAGTTACCAATAGGAATTCTAGCAGGCTCAGGCTCAGGCCAAACATCTGAAGGTCAGTTCACTGGAAAAAAATCTCTGGAAGCACTCTCCAGAGTTAGCTCACTTAATGACCTTGACAAGAAACACATGAGGCACAATCTGCCATGTACGTGTTAGAGCATCGCGTGATGCACCAGCACGCAGGGAAATGACAGCAGATAATAGTGGCACTTAGATTTTTAACTGCTAAGTGTAATTGATTTACTCTTTTGAAAAAAAGCCTGCTGTAATACGTGGTTGAACTCCTCAAAGGAGTATAAAATAGCATTTAAAAACCCATGAAAACACATCCAAGGTCTTTTATTTAGATGTAAGCAATAGCTGTGAGGATGGAAAATGTTCTAGAATCTGTTGTATAGGGATTTTTTTCAGCAAAATCTAAACATTGGCCCCCAAAAGTATTTAACTGTATCTCTTTCCTTACAATCTGAGAAATATTTGAAAACCATGCAGCTGATTTTGGGTGGTCTGCTCAATTGTAGACATCTCTGAGTGTTTGATAAAGATGCATCTCCAAGGACCATTTTGTAAAGTAAGATTTTATGTCTCTTGCATTATGTGCTAAGTGGGCATTGAACACCCCTATGTTCAAGACAGATCCAAAAAAGGGCTATCCTTGGTAAAAAGCTAGACCCTCAAAGAAACATTTTGAATGCAGTTAGCTGGAGAACACAGAAATCCATTAGTATTTCTAAGACACTAGACTAACTACAACAGTCACAAAAAAATTTAAAATGCTGATGAGTCTCCTGTATTTCTGCCATGATAACTCTCTTTCAGGTCCGTGTCATCCTGCTGAATTGGTGTGCTTGGTTTTTACGAATGAAAAAACCTGGGGAAAACATAAAGCCCCTGTCTTGCAAGTACAGCTATTCCAAGCAGCAGCTGAGCATAAACAGCATGGAAGTGAACGTCCTTCCTGGGCACCAGTCCAGCAACGGCAACACCATCTACAGCTACCACGCCATGGAGAGCCCCTGCTGCCCACAGCAGAACGACCTGGGCAGCAAGGGCGGAAAGATAACCTGCCCCTTATCAGAAGATATTGAGTTTGTGCAGAAGAAAGCTTTAATGGACACTCTTCCAGTGATTGTGAAGATCCTGGAGGAAGTCCAGTTCATAGCAATGCGGTTCAGGAAACAAGATGAGGGTGAAGAGATCTGTAGTGAGTGGAAGTTCGCAGCTGCTGTCATAGACAGATTATGTCTGGTTGCATTTACCCTTTTTGCCATCATTTGCACGTTTACAATACTCATGTCCGCTCCAAATTTTATAGAAGCTGTTTCAAAGGATTTTGCATAACATTTTCAAAGATGAGCATGATAATCAAAAAGGGAATATTGCCAGTAATTTTACTAGATAATTTAACTCAAATAGAAAAGTGTACTTATATGTGCTAACATACACAGAAGGGGATTAAAATAATTTCAGGACATAATTATTCCTGATGTTAGTGATTGTAGTTACTGAATAGTAAATATATTGAACTCCGTTACTTATTTCATAGACTAGTGTCACATGTAATTATATCATGATCTGTGATAAGTGATAGAATTCAATACATTAAAATACTATAATATATTTATTACAAATTAACACTAGATCAATGTGTTATTTTGAATTTGTGAACTTTTGGATGTCGTTGATTTAAATAACCATTGAAGACTATAATTGTTTTCAGTATGTCTGCCTTTTATAATTATTGTTTGGTCTGGCTGTGACATGCATTTCTCAGATTTGAAAGATGTATCTCCACAGTCTCATGATGCTCTATATTGTATTTATGAAAATAAACTGTCATCATATTAACTCAAGATAGCACAATAACTGGAATGCTTTCTTGGTAAATTTGTTAAGACTGTATCTTTCCCAGAAAATCATTTTGGTTTTTTTTGTTTTTTTTTTTTTTTTAAATTTTAATTAGGAAATATTGGTTGTGACATTCGAAAGAAAATTCTTTCTCCTTGCTGACAATCATATATGTAATTTACAATGCTTGCTTAACTGTTTCTGCCACCTTGAAGGTCTACTTAGTTTAAAATATCACTGCTCTCTTAGAACACAGTGGCCAACATAATACTGACTAACTGTACAATTAGGGCAGAATCTTGTGGCTCCATAATATCTAAGAAATGGTTCACAGATTTAATTTGGCTCAGATTTTGTATTTAGTCCATACCACCAAAGTAGTATTTTTTTGAAAATTCTATTAGTACAGTCTCCTTTCTATGTGGTCACTAGGCTTTGTTAAAAGGAGCATATAAAAGACTGATTTTATTTTGCTCAACTTTAATATATCAAAGTTTATTATCAATTTTCTGTCCCTAAATAGTCTCTAATATAATGTCTATATGTTAATAAAACATAATTGAATTATGCCACTTCCTGGAATATAGGGGGAGAAAAGCACACTATTCTCAATAGCAGCTTTTTTCTGCCCAGTACTGTAGGTGGGAATGACGCCTTTGTTGCATGATTTTATTTTCCCTGCTGATCACAGCAGAGCTAGAAAAGAACATGGTCTGATGTAGACATCTTTCCCCTTTGGAGTAACACTTTTCTGAATGTTTACTAGAAGAAAATAACAATCTATATTCTTCTCAGGCTGACTTTCGACTTCCTGTTCTTCCAGGGTTAGTAAAAAATTAACATTTCCCATCTGCATGATGGGATCCTTCACACCATCATTGTTGGAGAGAAAGAATATGATCATGATTTTACTCAGTGGGAAGTACTTCCATCTAAAATGGATGGCGAAGCTGGTAGCTCTACAGATTGAAGCAATATGCTACTTTTTCTTTAAGGAAAAGGTCCCTCAGCTTTTCCACTATGGCCTTTATTAGGTGTTGATAACTGGCTTTAAACAGAGAGTTCACTGTTTTGAACATTAAATGTCTGCAGCAGTAAGATTATATCATAATAACTGTGGATTTATCATACTTCTTGGAGTTGTGTTCAAAAAAGCACCTGAGGAGGTCAGACTAAGAAGGTCCTGACTACAGTGACCTCTTTTATATTTTACGTACTTTTCCTGGTTACTTCAGCTCCAGATGCAGCTCCAAGTAGTAACAATGGTAAAATCCCCTACTGAAAATTCTATCCATAATTCAGGGAGTTCTCTTCTTCTTCACAGGAGCACTAGCGCTCTAAGTAACTCTTCCCAGGCCCACAGGAGAAAACTCCCGATACCTAGTTATTTCTCCTCAGTACTTTGCTTCTTCTGCTTGCAAAATTGCCCTTGTTGGGGCAATTTTCCTAACAGAAAAACCTCAGCGAAGAGCAGAATTATTTTGGGGGTTTGGGTTAATTACAGCAGGCTTTTCTCTTGGACAGCAGCTGAAATACTAATTTCATTTTTCTGTTAATTAAAAGTCTAAATATCCCATTATTTCTGCAACTTGTGATGAAGGATGCTATATGAACTTTGGAGCACTTGTTCAAGGACCACTAATATTTTTGCTTGAAAAGCATTTTGGAAAGTAAATTTCAGTGACAGGATAAAAAAAGGTAAAAGCTAATGTTAAAGCACACAGTCAAAATAACTTAGCATCCTCATGCAAAGCATTGTTCCCTTACATGAAATGAGTTGTTGTATGAGAGTATTTTTAACTAGATGCATAGATCTTAGGATCAGAATGAGGATGGAAACTATCTGAAAACAACAGTGAAAATTAGTTTAAATAACTTTTTTTCATATATAAAAGTCGGTGCAAATAAAAAAATTCCATTTATAGGCCATGACTTTGTACTGTTAGATTGCCAAGGCTGGATTGTCCCTTATAGATATGCCCTAAAATTCAAATTTCAATTTACAATTCTTTACACTGGACTGAAACTACTTGCTGAGTACTTTTCCAGATCGCGTATGAGGCAGATCCTTTTGCTATCCACTTATCACTTGGCCTTCTGAAAGGTAATAACATTGTTACACAAAGTTTGTAGAACAAACTGTGTAAAATAGCACAGAAAAATGGTTACTTTACAAAGAGAACATTGCAGAGTGTGAACCAATCTTAAGATTTTCCTGAGAATTATAGTACACTTGGAAAGATTGATACATACTGATTCACAGCTCTTTATGGCATCACCAGTTAGTGTCGTTGTGTATTTAATTCCAAGAGAAGGAAAAAATCTGAGCTGTTACAGGAATGTTACGCAAGGAGTGGTGACCTTACTGTCCCCTGATAACACAGAGCATGATAGTAAAGTTCCTTGTGCACTTCATGTTGCTGAGGAGCACCTTATTTCCCAGAAGGCATGATAGATTTCTGCTGTGAAGCTATTCAGCATATTCATCTTGTTAGATGGGAATCTGCCCTGGTTTATTTATCAAACATAAAGAACAATTAATATAATGAAACATAATCTTCAATTCTGACTCATGAGGTATCTTAACGTACCTAGATACACACATGAAAATCTGTGGTTTCCTTGGTTTTCATAGATCATTTTTGTCTTGCAAGTTTTCTAATTTATCTGCCACCATGAGAAATACAGCTGTGTCACTTCCAGCAGGGAATGTCAAGTATTTCTGTATTACAGTAAGGTTGCATACTTCTTTCATTTGAAATTAACTTTTCAGTATTGATGACAATAAAGTAGGGGATCATGATCTAAACCCATTATTCTGAATTACCAAGTGCCTAGGAGAAGAGGATGCTATAAATCAGAAGAAAGTTAATGAAGAACAGGTCTAATCTGGGATTTCAGACAACAAGAATGTCAATATTGAGAAATCCCCAAATACTGTGAAATCCCTACATAAGTAAATAAAGGCAAAACATTTAGGGTTTGAAGGCTGAAATGCCTTCCCTTTTTTGAGGCTTCTCTTGGCAGAATTTGGAACAAAAATTTAGAATTCTGTTAAACACTTGGTGAGGTTACATCTGGGTTAAGGGATTGAGCTGAGCAGTGATCCTCTCTGGCTGAAAGGCTTTCCAGAATTACATACCCAGTTTGGAATTAGATGCTAAACAAGGATTTCTAGGTTTTGGATTTTTTTTTTCTTGATGACGAAGAGACTAAAGGAGAAAGGATGTGCAACATATGAAAATCCAAGTTTCAATGTAGGTAAAAAGCATGTGCTCAGAATGTTGCCACCTTTTCTTTCATGTTGAATGATCTAGAGAATACAGAGGGCTTTGCACTGGTGACAGTAGAAGAGCATGTTTGGTTTATGCTTGATAGTGCAGTTGTTAAAGCTAAGCTCCATCACAACTGCTTCCTGACACCATTTGAGATGGTCTTCAGATCTCTAATTCTTGACTCCTTGTCAAGTCTGTCAATCATACAAATAATTCACACCATTTTTCTCCAGTCCAAGTATGGGAGCAAAAGTGGCTGTGTCTCAAGTGCTTTCAAAAGTTGCTTAATCTTAACTTCCAATAACAGAGAATTCAGTTTCCCTAATAAATTATTTGTGCATTTATTACTTATTGTTAATATCTAGCATATAAATGAATCATCTCAGTCACGTGAAAACCCCTTCTTTCATGTGACGAAGCAGAATGTCAGGATTGTTAGCTGATTAAGTATGAGTAAAAAAATCTTTATGGTGATAATCATGATCATTCTTAGCAATCAAAGTCCTAATCATGGCACAGATATTTTAATATTGGGAATGCCTTGATCATGTAACAGGCACAATTTTGGAAAAGAAAGTTTACTAGTTCTTCAACGCATAGAGAATTTATTTTGTGAACAGAAGCCTCTGAGTTGTTACACAGGCTGTCAACACACTGCTCCTGTAGATTTTCATCTAATGGAAGGAACTGATAAAGACCTTCCCAAGTAAAACATAGGTAGATTTGTCTACTTAAAAGATAGAGTTGTCTGACTGAAGGAAAAAATGTTTTGAACAAAAAAACCCCAGCAAAACAAAACAAAAAAACTCCACAACCCCAAATACAATTAGAATGCAGGGAAAAAAGAACTGAATGCTAGTAAAAAACATTCAGTCATTCTGGTGGCAAACTCTAAAAATAGATATTGAAAAAGAGATAAAATTCAAAAATTTGATTTTCAGAACACATGCTTAACTCATACAGACATTATATCTTCTTGGATTTTTGCATCCATTTTTGAGAGAAAACAGGATCCAAATTCCAGACCAATGAAGGAATATGGTACTGTGCCTTTGGGAGTATCCATTTCCTTATATAGAAAATTATTTTTGTTGAAATAATTTGCATGGTTATGCAACATAGACAACATTCAAAAAGGGGAATTATACATGACATGGTACAGTGAGTTCTAAAAAAAAGAAATTCAAAGATCATATCTGTGACATTCTTGGCTTTAAGGCACATGACATTGCATTCCAAAAATTTTCCACAATCCACATTCATTATTAACATTCAATGATAGAACATAAAAATGGGAAGGCATCCTTAGAAATCTCAATATCCTCTAGTTGTCTGCATCCCTCAAGGTTAAAGCTGTACATTCAGCTATTTTTGCCAACAAATAGCACTGGGAGGTTTTTTTTACACAGAAATTTCATGTCAAAAAAAGGAATGAAAAAACCTTTCTCATTAAGAAAAAAAGCATAAAAAGCAAAAGAAAGTGCAAAAAAAAAAAGCTTCCTTGTAATGTTTTGTGAAATTGTGGGGGAGAAAAAATAGTCTTGATAGTGCTTCAGCTAGAGATTTCTGAAATCTATGAAGTACAGCATTATAGTAGGGCAGATTGTGGTAGAAAAAAAGGGGAAGGGTTTTAAACTACAAGAAGAGGGTTAAATTAGATGTTGGAAAGAAATTCCTTTCTGTAAGGATAGTGAGACACTGGAACAAGTTGCCCAGAGAAGTGTTGGATGCCCTATCCCTGAAAGTGTTCAAGGCCAATTCAGATGGTGCTCTGAGAAACCTGGTCCAGTGCAGGGAGGTTGGAACTAGATGATCTCTAAGGTCC
Source organism: Onychostruthus taczanowskii (assembly GCF_017590055.1). Classification (NCBI taxonomy): domain Eukaryota; kingdom Metazoa; phylum Chordata; class Aves; order Passeriformes; family Passeridae; genus Onychostruthus; species Onychostruthus taczanowskii. The sequence continues at coordinate 114,651 of NW_024500040.1, forward strand.
CTTCCAACCCCAAACATTCCATAATCCTATGATTCTATGGTTCAATGATCCTCTGTCAGTACACACTGATGTAACCTTTCACTCGGCAAAGGTTTAGATATCATCTTTCGTGCATTCAAATGCTCACTTTCCAGCTCAAACAAATTAAGATTTTGAACGGAAAAATGGAATTTCAAAGAAATGCTTATCTGTTATTGGCACATGTACCTGCTCTGGTTATGAAGTACTGAATATTACACTTGTAGATCAGCTTCACAGTTCCTTTGCAGTTCCAAGTGAGTCTCTGGGAGCAATAGATTCATTTCTGTAGATGAAGAATCTTCTGTGACTGTGTGTTGTGGTTTAACCCCAGGCAGCAACCAAGCACCACAGTCATTCTTGCTCAGTTCCCCACCAGCAGGATCGACTGGGCAGAGAACTGGAAGGGTAAAAGCTGGAAAACTCACAGGTGGAGAATAATTCAGTTGCATAGGGAATGCAGAAATCACACACACAAGCTAAAAACCCTGAAGAACTCATTCACCATTTCCCATAGGTGGGCAGAGGTTTCGCATCTCCAGGACAGCAGGGCCCCCTCACGCCTCACAGGGACGTGGGAGGACAAATGCCATCACTCCAAACATCCCCTCCTTCCTCATTCTTGCATGGAGCTTGAAATACTGATCAGGATGTCAGAGGTTTTGCAGTATCTCTGTGGTCAGCTTGGGTCTCTCCCCAGCCTCCCATGTACTCCCAGCTTCCTCACCAGCTTGGCAGCTGGTAAAGCAGAAAAGGTCTTGGCTCTGTTATTTTCTCCCAGCTCAGAAATAACAAAAGCATCTCTATGTTATCAACCCTGTATTCAGCACAAATCCTAAACACAGCCCCATACCTGACAGCGTGAAAAAAACTAACCCTACCCCATCCAAAACCAGCACATAGTCCTGTCATTATCCCAAGGACTTGCAGTCAAAAACATCCCGTGAACTAATAGAATATCCTCGGGATGCAGACACTGAAAAGAACATCAAAAAGTGAAAACAGTCATTAAAATGTCACAGACAAGAAAAACCAACCAGAAACGCAGAATCCACTCAGCAGGAAATATTGAAGTTCATGAAGGAAGAGATAAGGTCAAAGCCACAGAGAACTCTAAAAATAGATGTACCAATATTACTCTAAATTTCATTTTAGTTAGAAATAATTCTGATTAAAAACTTCCACTAGTTTTTATGATCTTTTGAGAAGGTATATGATTAGTAGTTAATAATTCATTTTTGTTTGGGTAGCACTGTCAGTTTGATTGTATAAAGAAAAATTACTGCTAAGCACAAGGCAAGATTTTTCACTTCATAGTTAATAAAAGAGTGACGCATAATTAACCTTTGTATCTCCATAGAGTCTGTCAGGCCATGAGGACTCTCCAAAATTACAGGTGATAGCTCCCTTTTTCCTTTAATCTAGGGGAAATAAAAATGCTCGTTGTTCATATGTCATATCCTGACATATGAACAACGAGCATCCATGTTCTAGAACTCTGTAGCAAACAAATCTATTTCCATTTAGAGCATTGGTTTTTGTTCAGTTGGCTTTGAGGTTTTGTTGTTGTTGTTCTGGGGTTTTTATTTGGCTGTTTTGTTGGTTTTTATTGCCGTTTTGATTTGGTTTTACTCTTGGATTGTTGGTGGGGTTTTTATAACCTGTAAAAAATACCTGTGGAAAAGAAAAACCAAGGAACAGGAAAACTTTTGGTGACTTTTTTGACCACGACACTACAAATTTGGAGTTTTCTACTGGATGCAATTTGCTAGTTTTAACACTGCATACTTAAACTCTACTTAGAAGTTCATAGCTAAGTTCAGCCCATCGGAAGACCATCGGAAGCACACTTAAATTATACATAGTGTGGTGATGACGTGTCCTTCTAGTCCAGTGTCCAGCTAAGAGGAACAACAATTTCAATGACCTGGTTATGCCTTCCTAAATGGAAATTAGTTTCTACAGCTTTGCAGATAACAAGGAAATAAAAGACCACATATTATGTGTTGGGAAGAACTGAGAAAATAAAACATATTTGTGGTTAATATGAAAATCTCCACATATGACCTGAGTGTTTAAATAATGCATTTTTTCAGCACTCTGAATGCTGAGATACATTGACTTTGCAAGGAAGTCAGTGTTGAAGCACAGTTTTTTGCCAGTTCAGAAAGTTTCCATTTATATAATTCTGTGCAACCAAATCTCAAAATCCCATTGCAAAATTATGTGATTCAATAATGAATCATGATGCGATTAATAATGATTCAATAATGAATCACTATGTGATTCAATATGCAATAATGAGCAGAAGGAAGAGGAAGTGACAAAAAAGAATCTTCTGCATTAGTTATTGGGTGCATAAGATTCTGAACAGGAGAAATTGAAGGTTTAGGACTTTGCTAAATACATAATCTCAAGCACTAGCTCAACTCCAAATATAAAATTTGACACGGCCTGTTTGTTAAAGTCCCTTGGGTGTTCTTTGAATATGTGTCCACTGAACACTACCACTCTAGCAAACCTCTCCACTAAATTCCTGCTGCTGCTGAATTTAAAATGAACACGCTCTGGGATTAAGTGTCCCAGCACACTCCCCACAAACAGATCTAAGGTCAGCAGAAAAGACTGCCAGAGATTCAGGTTCTCAGCAGGAGTTTTTTTAAAGGCAAGTAGTGTTTGTGGTAATGAGGAGGACACCTAGAGACTTAGTTCTCTCTAATTGTGTTAAGATGTCCTCAGCCTTAATTGGAATACTGCTGCCAGAAACATTCTAGACCACACACCTGGGACAATGGCATTAAGCAGACTCTGTGCAAAGTGGAACAGGGAACAATAGCTCCAGAGAGATCAGCCAGATGAAGAGAATGACCCTGTCTCAGAGACTGATGCAGTGCAACGACCTGGAAGGCTCAAGCTGTGGAGGTGCTGACTACCACATATTCCACAAGGACTGTGTTTCAGCATATTCTCCCTACTGCCCAGAAGTCTTTCTCTTGAAGAATAGCAGCAGATTGTCACCAGATGTCCAGGAAAAGGCTTGACTAACAGACTTTTCAGTCAGCTGTGTGAATTTTAGATTTTAATTCCAAATTACCTTCAGAGAAAGGAATGCAAAGCAAACTTGGGACAGCCTTTCTTTAATATCTCTGGACAAGTCTCCTAGTTAAAGCTGAGAAAGTCAGGTTCAGAATGTGCCATCTAGAATGGCTATCATGAGGTGCATCTCCTACAAAGCTTCCTAAGGCTTCTGAGGATATGCTGAATTGAAGGATATTTCTGACAGAGCAGAAACCTGATTGTTTTGAAAACTACTATACTATACTATACAGATGTTCTCCATCTCTTCTGACATACTCAAAAAACCAGCATGACCTTTTTTTGAGAGCTCCCCCTGAGTTCTAGAAACAAGACTTAAAAACATTATCACAAAATCAGAATTGGATCACTTGTCCCTTATTCATAGTTGATTTCTTGTAATGATTGCTTCCACAGGAAAATACCGTGCATTTTATGCAACAGTATAACAATCTCAGCTTTTGATATTTTGGTATTTGAGGGAGTTTTTCAATAGCAAAAAGCAGTCAGATTTCTACCATGGGCAAGATGGACAAGTAAAAATGTGGGCTTTTGGAAGGATCAATTACAAGCATCTGCAAAACACTAAAGATTCTCATGAAATTTTCAGAATTCAGTGGTGAGAGAGAAAGACATGTTTGTGAGAAGAAATGTCTTTTCCACAGTTCCTGGGGATGCGTGAAGACCATCTGACATACAAACCAACTGATCTTCCAAAGCTGGATAAGGCAAAAAATAAACCACACGTGTCCATGCTCCTCTTCCATGGCTGTTAAAAGATGGAAACAGAGGCACTGTTTATGGTTAGACAGCAATAGGTGTGTAATTTGAGACAGATTTTGATGTAAAAATACTATAGTATAGTGGCTTTTTCATTCCCACGGACACAACAAAAGAGCTTGGTTTTTATCTCATTGACCAACCTTCAAAAAATAGTTCCAGCTTTTTGTAGCTCAAGGATCACATTTTCTATCACATTCTAGTAGGGTCTTCTTAGCAAGATGACAGTCAGTTCTGTTCTCAGACAGGCTGCGGAGTACTTCTCCTCTGAGACAGGGTTTTCTAGGTGACACACCTGAAGCCTGTGTCATGGAGCTCCCTAAAAAAAAATGTGGCAAAGGAAACAGTGAATTTGTCCAGTGGCAGAAACAGCCATTCAGGGTTTAGTCTACAACACAGGCAGAGTTTTGCCATAGTGTTCAACACTTTTAACAGACAGAAGGCAAGTATTTTATTGCCCCTTCCCAGAAGTGCAACATGTAAACATCCTTACAATAAGAATCCCTGGTGTGCTCCTAATGTTTTCCTCTGCATCAGGAGGAAATCCCAGTCAGAGCTCCGTAGTGTCTTGAGGCTGGATGTAAAATTGTGGCAGACTCCTGTCCTGGCACAGGAGTACTTATCCATTGCACAGTGAACATTTGAAGTTCAGGGCACATCTACTGAATATTTAGCAGTGGTTCACTGTGCTCATAAAACACTACACCTATCAAAATACGGACAAGCACCCTTGAGTTTATTCACAAATCAGAGTATATTCATAACCAAGCTCAACACCAATATTACCAAGGATCTGTAAAAGTTCCCAGGAGTACAGATGAAAGTGTCCTGATATGAAAACCCAGCAAGAAATTATAAGTGTTTAAAAAGTGGTGATCTGAAGTTAAATCTCTTTTTCCATTCAGTCATCATTTATAGATGTTCTCTGAGTTTATGAAATAGTCTCAGAAGTAAGGCTAGTGAATACCAGTGGCAGAGTCAGGGAATTATTCTCTCCACAACACAGAGAAGCAGAACACATATATTCTTTTCTGACTGCAGTGCAGGAACTGTGCACTGCTCTGTTTGTACTTAGCACAGAGAAGGTTACTCTGAAAGAGTCTGCCACAGTGACCCATCATGGGGCTTTAGTGGGGATGGATCCCTCCTGATGGACAGATCCAGAGCTGCCTGATACAGACTGACTGACCAAAAAAAACCCCAAAACCGTGCTGCCTATATCTGAATTATATCTGAATTAGATTTGACCAGTAGCATGGATGAAATGAAATAGGGATGGTTTTGTTGCTTACAAGCAGATTTGCTAAAGTAGCTTTGAGATTGAGGAGGTCTAAATACCAGAGCACAATCATATTTTTTTGTGAAATGTGGGTCCCTGCTTTCCTTTATCAAGGGCATCTGAAGGGTGATTGAGAGCTTTGAGTTAGGTGTCTACATTCACACCTCAGCATCTAAATGCACATTGTCATTGTTTGGATTGACCTTCAGAACCTTTGCTTTCCACAGACATAAACTAATGGCACAAGTGCTTTGACCTCCATAAAATATGCTGGGACTCATTCATAGTTATGTACAGAAACACTCATCTTTCATTGTCAACAACTTATGGACTCCATGCAAGGTCACCTTTCTAAAATAACTTGGAACATTTGGTGATTCACAGCAAAGTACAAGCTAAAGGATTTGTATAATATGAAAGCAGGGGACTGAACTCTTCCTGCACTTGTTATATGGACTGGGTGAAAGAACTCTTGGTGTATGATGGACATATAAGTTGCCAAGAAAATTATTTCAAATTATAAGCATTGTGTAATATATCTTATAACAAATTATAAAATTTGTGTAATAGCAGGGTGATACAAAAGTAGCTTCCACTTTCTGTTTTGCTTTTCAGCTATTTCAGAGCATCATAAGAGATGCCCTAAATATTCAGAGACATCTCTTAAAGAAAAAGAACCATAATGCACTCCAGGGCAATTAAGATTTTCACTACAATGTAGTAAACATTTCTAACATAAGGATTTAATGAAAATTATTAACTGTGTGATTAAGGGTAGCTGGGAATAATGCAGTCTAATAATTACTAGTCACAATGCTTTTCATCGTGTTCTACACAGAAAACAATGTTTAGATAACATTCTTTCAAACATACTACAAAACAGAAACAAATTAAATGCCCTCAGAATTATGGTCATACCAATACAATAATAATATTCCTATAGGCAAACGGGGACAAGCATTTTTGAGAAACATGACACGAGTGTATTGGCCTTGCTTATGTATCAAGTGCACAATATTGCTGCAATGCCTATTAGAAAACATAAAGCACTATTTCTAAAAGGATTTGGAAGACTTAAGTGATTAGAAAAATCATCTCTACTGCTCATATACATTTTTCTGATGAAGTATCATAGCAACATTATGCAACTTTTGTTCTGCTAGGGACAATACCATGTTTCTGGGGAACAGCTGATGTTTCACATTCCTTACATCTTATCACATTTTATTTTCTGAAAGAAAATTTTAACACTCACATCACCTAATTTGCATAACTCTCACAGCTAGTTATATGATCACCCATAAGAGGGGTTATTGAAAAGATTTGCCTGCCTTGATTTACACTGATGTATTGAAGTAGGTTGGTGTTCATCGCCATTCAGTCTCAGCGAACTTGGTGAGAATAGTTCCACTGGCTTGTCTGAATCCAGCCCTGAGATTTTCAATATTTTACCACAAAATGTCCAGTGCTTGCTCTGGCCCCAGGAGTCTGGTCCCCCTTCCCTGTCCCTATACAGTTGGTGGGCCCATCAAACAGTAGCTTCTAGAAAGCAGGAGAAATAGGAAGAGCTCAGCTAGAGGAGGAGCTGAACCCAGGTTGAACTCAATCTTCATGCACTTCATTATTCTAAGAAATATTTTCTGAAGTGCAAGAGGGTTTTTTTTTTTTCTGCTTAGGGAAACTGAGGAAATCCTAAAAGTAGGTGCTTAACCAGCTGAAATTACCACAACCTGGGATTTCATCCTGCTGCTTTTCTGAGTTGTGATCTGAGGTGACAAAGTGTTCCGCGCTGTGCCTGTGAGGGCAGCAGGGCAGCAGGAGCTGACAGAATTTAATCTAATGGTTTAAATGATTTATCCCACCCACCTGCTCTGACATCTCTTCAGATACAGTGGTGTGCAGCATGGGCCAGTATGGGGCACCTGGCAAGAGGCTGCTAACGCTGTAATTTGTCGCAGCAGAATGTTTTTTATCATCAGTCTTAACAATGATTACTGTTTGGGGGTCTTATTTCTTTAAGTACTTGAGTTATAACTCCCAATATTTGTGCTGCGTAGCACCTGCCTATACTTAGCAAAAGAACATTTAGCTTAAAAGAAAAAAAAGTGTTTTGCTTAATAATACATGCTTTATATTCACTAGTAAAAATGTCTTTGTGAAGATGTTCAAAGCACAAATGAGAATTCATGCTCTATAATGCTTTGTACAACAACTTCCATTGATTAACCATGATTTATGATTGGGATTTTTTTCTCCTTTTAACATTCAGAATATTTAAAAAAATAAATATTGAGTATTAGGAGCATTAACTTTTTATGCTATAAGTGTAGGTACTATTTCATTAAGTAAGATCAGGATCATCACAAGGGCACTTTTGTTAAGAGTAAGTTTATTGAAGAGAAAACCCATTTTAATTTTGTTCAATCAAGAATGTTCACAATATAGAGCAGCAGCACCAAGAAGGATGAAAGTGAACGTGTCATACCAGGAAGTTTGGACAAGATGGTTCTAGCAAGTGCTTGAACAATTTAATCTCGGTTTTTTCCTGATCCCTGTGCTTTTGTTCATGGCTGCAACTCAAGGATTGTACAATTAGAGTATTTATCTCTTTATGTTGTAGAGAAAAGAGAGAGAAGAAGCCTCATCCTGTCTTCTCTTCCTTTTTTTCTTTCTTCATAGGACACATTTCCATGGGATGTTTGGGATTGTGATCTTATTTACATGGCTCACTCCAGAATTTAGTTCTGGTATTCTGCACCAACTTTCTAGTTATGTACCAACTTTCTCAGCTCTTTAAGAAATAATACCTACACAGGAAAAATGCATTTCCTAAATTTCATACCCAGATATATACTGCTCTTTTTTGTTTTAATTCTGCACCATTACAGTCCCTTGAATTGCAGACGGCAATTCAATTTATTTAAATTCAGAATCAGATTAAATTCACAATCAGATTAAAGTGTTTGTTAATACTTCAAGCTGATCGTTCTAAAGACAATTTTCACTGATTTCTACAAAAAGAAGCTTATGCTTCTCAGTATGTTTCTAATTTGACCATTAAAATCCTTATATATATTATTAAATGAGACCTTAAACATGAGGAAATGAGTTAAAATTTTAATGATTTTAGTTCATTATCTTAGTTCTAGATGTTTTTAAATCCTTGTTGCAAGCCCAGAGGAACAAAGTTTATTAAATATTGTGTTATTTATCTTCCCTATTTTCTATGGGAAGGGTTCTCCTTTATTTTGCTAGTACTTCACCTTATTGCTATAGAAGCCTAGTTGGTATAACTAATTTTAATTTATGGACACATAGTGCAGCTTTTCTCCCCCAAATAGAGAGCTATGAGACTCATACATTGATTTGATTCAAAAACTGCTTCTAAATGCTGGAGTTGATGCTATATTCCCAAAAGGACTGGTATGTGTTTTGTTGCCTAATGGGTTTAGAATAGGAATTTAAATAATTAGAAATCCTTTAGGAACTGTCAGAAAAATGACAGAATGATGATTTACAGTTCAGGTTACTCAGAATGATACAAGGTAAATGTAACAGTGTTTCTAAAGTCTAGGGTGGTCATTATTAAATACAAGTATAGGAAGAAAGCATGTCTTATCATCTCTTGTGATGAGCAGAAACAAAGACAAAAAGAGATGAAATTACTTACCCAGGGGGTCTGTGGTACAATCAGGAATTATACAAAATGCCTGCAATTCTACCCAAAAACCTTAAGCATAAACTAGAAATCTTTTCCTTCTTGTTTATGCATCCATTAGTTTGCATTTAAGGTCTCAACATTCTTATCCTGTGTGTTTCTAAGCATATAATATTACTTTGATTCAGCTGCTATAAATGTCCTGCTTAAGAAGATTTTAGAGGATTACTAGGGTACCCGTAGGAAAAATGAATAGGATTTAAAAAATACAATGTTGAGAACTTGAATGTGAATAGCTTTTTAGTACTCCTTCAAAGTGCTCCTTTGTGAAATCAGAAAGTATAAAACCACTATCCCACTAAAAATGATTGATTTGTACAAAGCCATGGATAATATATATGCTAGCATAGAACATAAAATGTATAAATATTAAGAAGTTATTTATTAAAACCTGAGTTGATAGGAAATGGGCTGAAGGGAACATCCAAGGATCCTCTGTTATGCAAGAGAAGCCAGATCTAACAAGTAGTACAGCCATTTCTCATTATTTCTGCTTAACAAACTGTGATCGTTAAATCAAATTTGCCCTTTAATCTACAAAGTACAATTTATTTAACAAAACTGTATTAGAAATGTATTTAAGAAAAATCCACAAACTTGAAACATTAGGTTGGCATTTCTGGGCATTTTAAGGAATCCTTCATCTACACTCAAGAGAAGGTTTCAATGTATTCCAAGTCTCAGCAATTGCCATGCACTGAGCAAAGTACACTCTCGTTGCAGAAACATCCATATATTTATGACATCCATATTAAAGTATTTTCTTGTTAATTAAATAGGTAAAATTAAACATCAACCTATACATATGTTATCAAAATAAACCAAGGATTTTCCTTGAAGTATCTGAAGATATATGTAATTCACCATAAGAAAATATCAGTGGGAAGACATGGATGGCAAACTTTTACATAGGTGGTGACAGATCAGTATCAGCTTTTGATAGACTCAACTCGAACCCTGAAACTGAGGGGTTTGCTACCATTTAAAAACCCAGATGTTATTCTGGAATACTCTGTCTTGGCTATGGAGGACAATCTGAAGTTTGACATTGTCACACACATTCCCCAACCATCCTGCAGACAACACACAGATAAGAAAAAAATATTTAGAAATCCCAAGATCTGTTTCAAGTTTTGGCACTGAAAATTAAATCACAGACCTAAAGTGACCCTGAAGGTGGTCACTGAAAGGGAGCATGTTTATTCGGTGCTCTTCTGCTCCCTGACAAGAAGACGAAATTAAATAAAACCATCAGGTCAGTTTATGTATTTGCAGAAAATACTTAGTAAAGTAGTGCTTAAATAATCTACTAGCAAGATTCATGTCAGAATATTGCCAGTGCCAAGTCTGGGCCAAGAATGCCTCCCTGCAACTCTGCATGCTGATAAGAAAGCTTTGCATATTGGAAATGAGGGACATCAGCAATAATTCACCACAGAAAATAACAGTTTTCTATATAAATGCCTGCAAAGACTAGAACTGAATTTTAGCATCTTGTTTAGGTGCATTGAGTGAGCTTGATCTTGGATGAAGATTATTGCTTCTCCATATCAAATAAAATAGGTATGAAAACACACAACTATTCACATTCATGGAGTACAAATATAATACCTGAGTCTGAATAAATAACTACTCAGATTGTCAGGTAACTGAAAGATTTTCATCCTTTTCTCAAAATGTATGTACCTGATTCTGTATATTTGTCGTGTTTCAGTGTGCCAGCAAAAAAGTATCTTCAAGACTTTAGAAAGCAGATACAGTTTCAGATGCAGTATTGACAGATTTCTGCTGAACATAAAAATGCACAAAGAAATATTATTTCATATTTCTAAATATTCTGAGTATTCTGATTGATCTAGGAGGTTTTTTATTGTCATGTACACAAAAGTGGAAGTGCCTTCATATCAGAATCAGTTCTTTTCAGTTGTCAAAGTATAAAGCAATATTGGCAGTACTATAAAATATATATGTCAAGCAGTAAAAATTATGTAAACATCGAATATCGGACATCATACATAAGCAACTGTATACCTGATTTAAACATGGTCATGGGTGCAGCTGCATATTTATGCTTTATGGCCTCTATTTGCCTCATCACCCAAACAGCTAATTTGGGTCATCTACTTGTATATGTGCCCAATTTCCTATATAAACAGAATTGATGCATGTGAAAAACATACACTTGTTTTCAATTTCTTCACTTGCAACTTCAAATTATGATCTTTAGTAGGATCATCAATGTACATGAACTATTTTTTTCATAATTTCAGATAATGATTGAAAGGGTTTCAAATTCCATATGGAAATACTAGTTTCTTGGTAAGAGATAAATGAAACTTCCTAGACATGCAAACCTTCTAAAACTAACTTGGTATCAGTACTATTTAATTACACATGGGCACACAAAAAGACTCTCTGAAAGACATAAAATGCATTTTCATTTGATTTGTCAAATGAAAAGTGGAAACATTCTCAGGGAACAAGAAAAATTATGTCAGGTATTATTATGCACTTTGACTTTTATCTCAAAGGGCAAATATTTGTGATACAGTAAACAAGAAGTAAAGGTTAATAAAGTGAATATGAGAAGTCTAAAGAAATGCTGTGTCTTTTAAATGGAAGGGAATTAATTTTTGTTTCAAGACAACTGCTAAAAGAAGAATAAAAAAGGAAAACTTTATATGGTCTGTGTGGAACATGGAGGTGTTTTGCAGAGTTTGTCTTCAAGGGCTGATACATTTACGTTTTACGTTTTCACACTTTTTTTTCCTGTCATTGGTAGCTTTTTCATTCTTAAGGGTCTGGCAATTAATGGAAAAACAGATTATCAGAGTTGATATTCTCATGAATGTCACATTTCTTTGGAATCCTTGGGTAAAATCCAGAAAGAAAATCTATGTTTTTTTCTCTAGAATAGTCAGGGCTACATAACACCAAAGCAATACAGTTGCATTTTCATATTTCATAAGAGAAAGGAACAAAATGAAAGGAAACAAAGAAAAATATTTGAATAGAGACAATTCTGAACAAGAATCATTAGTATAATCAAATATTAATGCATTCGTATAATCAAATATTAACTCTGTCTAATATAGTAAAATAGTTTTAAAGACAATGTGATGGCCTCTTATGACAGTGTTACAAAGTTGGTGGACGGAAGAGTGACTGAACTTATCTGGACTTGTGCAGGTGTTTGCCATTGTCAAACACAACATCCTTGTCTCTAAACTGGAGAGATGTGGATTTGCCAGATGGAGCACTTGGGGGATGAGGAATTGGCTGGATGTCCCACTCAAAGGGATGTGGTCAATGGCTCAATGTCCAAGCAGTAACCAGTGGTATCCTCAGGGTTCAGTACTGGGACTGGCCCTGTTCAACACCTTTTTTGCCCCATGGATGGAATCAAGGGCAAGTTTGCCATGAAACGGAGCTGTGGAGGGCAGTCAACACACTGGAGGGAAGGGATGTCACACAGGGAGACCTTGACACTCTTGGCAGGTGTGTCTGTGCAAAGCTCGTAAAGTTTAGTGAAGTGGAAGGTCCTACACCTTGGCTGGGGCAATCCCAAGCACAAAATCAGGGGGATGAATAGAAAGCAATCCTGAGGAGAAGTACTCAGGAGTGCTGTTGGACAAGGAGCCTGACATGGCCTGGCAATGTGCACTGGCAGCACAGGAAGCCAACTGCATCCTGGGCTGAGTGCAAGGAAGTGGCCAGCAGTGCGAGGGAGATTAATCCTCATCTCTGTTTGTGCGTGTTCCTGCCCGGAGAGCTGTGTCCAACTGTCCTGAGATCCCAACACAGGAAGGACATGGATCTGTTGGGGCGAGTCCATTGGAGGTCCACAAAGCTGATCAAAGGGCTGGAGCACCTTTCCTACAGAGACAGGCTGAGAGAGTTGGGGTTGTTCAGTCTGGAAAAGAGAAGACCCCAGAGGACCTTAGGGCACATTCCAGTACCTGGAGAGGGCTGCTAGAGATTTGTACAGGGACTTTTTACAAGGGCATGTAGGGGCAGTACTAAGGGGAATGGCTTTGAACTGAAAGAGGGTCAGTTCTGTGGTAGAAAGATAGTAGAAATATGTAGTGTGAGGCACTGGGGCAGGTCGAGAGAAGCAGTGGGTGGCCCATTACTGGAAGTGTTTAAGGACAAGTTGGATGAGGCCTTGAGTAACCTGGTCTTGTCCCTTCCCCTGGTGGGGCATTGTAAACAGATGATCTTTAAGGACCATTCAAATCCAAACCTTTCTGTGATTACATGATTGTAGCCCAAACAAAATCTGTAATCTAAACAAGCATTTACTATCTTATGCCAAAGAACAAATCTTTTGAAACTCATAGTGGACTGCATTCTGCAGATTAAAATGGATTTTGCTTAGGAGGGATGCTTGAAAACACTTACTTCAACAAGTACATAAAGGTCTTTATCTTAACTCTTTGCAAAAGAGTTCGGTTTTTGTTTGTATCTTCTAGTGTATGGGGAAGGTGACTATATAAAATATATAGTATTGGGAAAAGAAAGCACTTTCGTATTTGTCAAGAAAGAAGACAGTTGGATAGAAGATCTGCCTCATCTTTGCAGCCATTTTACTCTGTTATACTACAACAGTTACCTTGGTTCCCTCACCATTACTATCATAGGTGGAAGCTATGACTCAGTGGAAGGTGGGGCAGTAATGACGCAGTCTTAAGCAGCCTAAATTTAGTACCAGGTATGAAGGCTAATGAGTAATACATCACCAGCTCTAGAGCAGAATGTAAGAGAGGTATTTGTAAGAGTGAAAAACTGTAATAACCTTGCAGAAGACACTGCAGTATTGTGAATGCCCTGTTCAGTAACCTGTGGTGCTACAAATAAATTGTCTAAATCTGTCCACTGATTCCCTCAATACATTGAACAGATGCCTGGTCAGACTTGGAGGGAAAACTTCAGGCATAAAAATAAGCAGACAGTGTTTCTTTGGAAATGTCATGAAGGTATGAAGTCAAGCAATCGTGGACTGCTCCTGCTGCAGAGTGTGGAAGCATACAGCTGCTGTCTGCTCTCCAAAGGCATGAAGATTCCCTCTGTGGATGCTCTTTCTGTGAAAGCAAGAAGGAGATAATCAGCTGGGTAATGGCTAACACACTCAGCAGAGAAGATAATGGCAGAGTTCAAAGAGGACAGCAGAAAAGCAGTTGCATAAGCCGAAGACTGTGACTGTGACTGAAAATGGTGAGCTCTGAAAGCTCCTTACTGTAAGAAAGACACTACATTTTGTGTTAGAAGATAAAAATTGGAAATTTGCTTTTCATCTTGGAAAAGGGATTTATGGGGTAAATGGTCTCTGTTAATATGAGAAATTCAGGGTTTTTTAAAATACTTATTTTGGATAGGAAACTTCAAGAAGATTACCTATGACTTGATAGGCAGCATGTAAGAATATTTAACTACTCTGTGTATAAGGACTATATATGGAGTCTTTAAGTTAGAAAGTTCTTAGTCTTTCTGAGAAAAAAAGAAAAAGAGGTTTAAAAAATCAAAACCTCTGTGTAGTATTAAGAATATTTCAGAGGCACTCAGTTTTGATTCCTTAATCTGAGTCTGAGATCAGTAGTGATCACAGATCCTGGACTTCAGTTACTGTATCCTTTGTTTCACTGGGTGCTTCAGTTTTAGAGAGTATGTGGAATTCAGCCCACCTAATTTCAGTCTTCAGAAAGAATAGTGCCTTTCTGTTAGCCTGCTGTCTTGAACCCTCCCCAGTCAATGGAATGAAAAGGGCACCTCATTAAGGTCATAATAAATCAGGAAGAATATCTAAAACAGATGGAATAAACATGTTAAACAGATGGAATATGCTGTGTCTACACAGTGTGTGTTTTTCTTCCTTGCCCTCCTTCTCCTTGCTTTTGTAAGGGGTACTAGAGACAGCTCAGAGAATAGACCTGTTAGATTTACACCACAATTAAATTAAATACTTCTGCTTGTCAGTAACTAGCATTCACCCTACCTTTATCTTGCCATGACAAGCTGTATTAACAATAAAAACATCTTTGGTTTCTGCAAATGCTTTACAGCTTCATCTGGCAGCCAGTTGGTGGTGTCAGCTCTGGGCCACGTTACATAACCTGCCTTCTGCAGAGCCCTTCTTCTCCAACAAATGCCAGAAGCAGGCAGCCGCGACACCGCGGCACAACTTGTTATCCGTCAGGGCAGCGCACGGCCCCTGCCTGCCCTGGCAGCAACGGCTCCGGGAAAGGATCACCCTCATTAAATTCATGCCAAATGTTCCAAACAAGAGACGCGAATGCTTTCTTCTCCTTCTGTGTTAAAAGTAGAAGGCAGTGCGTCCTTGCGTGCAGTGGGTTTTGCGCAGTTCTGGAAAGACGAAATGACCAGAGCACGGATCACAGCTTGTCCCCAGGGCACCAAGAGCTGCATCTGCCCATCTCTCTGTGTGCTGTGGCTGAAACTAGTGCTCAGAAAAACTCCCCTAAATTGCCACTACATTAGTCCTTGGAAAAGCTGAAGCTGTCAATTCAGCACTAGAAAAACTCCAAAAACAGCCCATTGAATTCCAATCACTACTTGAATGCTGATCTCCTAGTTTGGACTCTAAAACAAGTTTTCATCATTTTTACTAGTTTTTCCCCAATTTCTAATCACCTTTGTAAAATAAAAAGTATACATCTGTATTAAAAAAATATACATATACATACACATATACATATACATGTACAAATACATATATCTGTATTAAAAAAATACATCTGTAAAGTAACTTTCTCTACAGATGTATATATATTTTTTAACACAGATTCTTTCAGATTTTTTCCGAAGTGGAATGAATGAAAATGGCCATGCAAGCTTTTTTTAAGTTACAGCAGCAATTTTCTCAAGAAAATATTTTAAAAATATAAAAAGAAAACAGATTTTTGCTCTCAGCTTTTGAAATCTTGTGCACAGTGGGACAAACAATGGGAAATGTTGTGAAAACAGGATTTAAGCTGCAACCAATGGCTCTTTAATATGCATTTGCATTCTTAGAACACATAGCTTGGCAAGTTTTCAGGCCAAGCCTGAAGAAATATGAACTTGTATCTACGAGAATTGATAAAAAAGAAATTCCTGCCATTTTGGGATGAAGATAAAAAAAATTTATAACATTGGTAACAAGTAAACTACTGCTGGCTGTAGTGGAAAATATGATAAATATTGACTTACTGCAAAATCAGTAAAGGGACATCAATAGTATTTTTATTTAAAAACACCATCAAAAATCAGGATGAAAAGAGCCTAACAATGGAGGCATATATATCCATGTGTCCACTTCCAGTCTATGATCTTATACTCCAGATATGCAGTTTATTAATTGAACTGCCTGGAAACACAGAAATTACTTTTTCTTTTTGTGTTTCTTCCTTTATCTTGTAATTTTATAAGTCAGTTTTAAGTAGTAACCTTGTGCAGACCTTTCTGCAGAATCATAACTAATATGATTGATGAGAGGGTTCAAAATAGTGAAATACATATTGTACTGATTCCTTTTGAGCTAGTCACTATATGAAATCTTCAGAAAATACTATTACAATTGTGAAACTCTCCTTAAAGGAAAAACCTCAATATATAACACAGGCAGAATGACTTTTTTAATGACTGTCTCTTCCTATGTGCTTCAGTACCTTCAGACATACTTGGCTAACAGCATGAGAAAAAGAAAAAAGAAAAGCCCCATGAATGCAAAAAAATATTTTTCTTCATGTTTTGCAAAAGATATTTTCTTAGAAATATGTAGCTGTCATTTCTGTGAATGCTGGTCATATGTCTACATGAAGTCCTTTTGCAGGTTCATTAGCTATATGAATTAAAAGAAAAAACACTAACTATATATTTAAATTTTCTTTCCATTTTTTATGGTGCTGTGAAGTTAATAGATGGATACTAGCAACATGGAAACTGGATTTCCATTTTCTGAATGAAATAGATTTATCTACAGTAGCTTTTAGCTTTAGTCAGATGAGCATGCTGATTACATAAAAAGTGGCATTAAAATTTTGAGACATTTGAATGTGGGAAAGAAGAGATTTAGAGCAGAAAAAGATGTAAAATAAATGGTCTTGTAGAGATGGGCATAACCATGCTATAAATTAGCTGAAAGTTCACTGAATACATCTTATTACAATTTAATGGTCTTGTTTAGCTATTATAATATCTCATTTTCAAGCAGTTACCTTTCCTAAGGGGCAGAAAGAATGGCCAGGCAGGAGAGCCAGCAGCTTGATTAAAAAGATAAGGGTTGCAAAGGTAAGCAAGTTCAGTAAGTGTGAAGAGAGAGTATAAAATCAGAGAGATCATAGAATATTTATTTCTCAGAACCTCTTCTAGGTACCCTTGATTTGTGGGGCACTTTTGCTTTCCTAATGGAGGGATGTTTTCTTTCTTTTTAGATTTCATATAGTAGGACTTTTTTTTTTTTTTTTTTTTTGATTTGCTAACTAATGACTTAATTTGATTCCCATCCTCATCTTTCAAAGCACACTGTTATTCCTCTTCTGCACTCTTTTGATCTCCTCAGTATAAAGCTCTGTTATTTCTTTCTCATTCATTTCTCATTCTTTTCCAGGATGAAGGTTTCTAGTCTATTTAATTGTTCCTCATAAAAAACCTAAAAAATTTTTTTAAAAACCGAAAGTTTTACACCTGTGATGATGCTTATTGCTCTTTTTTTTACCTTTTCCAATGTTGCAGCTTTTGACAGGGGATGACCAGAATAGCACACAAGATTCAGTGGGACCAACATGATTTTTACAGGGGTGTAGTGTAGAATTGTGCTCCTCTACATTACTTTCCTTCTGTTTTTTTGCCCTTTCCTGAGTGCTGCTCCTGGGTTTTCATAGAACTGTGTGTCACAACTTCTCAGATTGCCTTGTAGGAAGAATTAGGGTTTTTTCCCACATGCATGATTTAAAGTTTATCTATACATCTGCCACTTTATTATCCATTTTACTGCATGAGATTCTTCAGCAGCTCTTCAGTTTGTATATCTTCAGTAATGCCACTTCTCTGTATATCTTCAATAATGCCACTTCTCTGTATATCTTCAATAATGCCATTTCACTGATCATCCCCTCTTAACAGGGCAGTTACAGTCATAATGAACACAAGTGAGTTTGGCAAGGAGATTCCTGGGCTTTTACTAGTTGCTTGCAGTATGAATATTATCTCCTCTGGTTTTGGTTTTTGTGTTTAAACTAGTACAGACACTCCTTCTTATTCAGTGGTTTACTATTTCATCGGAGACTGCTGAGTACTTTGAATTCCAAAAATGTTACCAGTATTACAACTGGTTTGCACCTTTAATTCTTTCAAAGACCTGCAACTGATCCATGGGGCCTGACTTCACTTTACAAAATGAATTCCCTTACTCTGTAATGCTTCCCAAGAGCACTTGTTTATCCATTTTTAGGAATAATGGGTAATGATATTCCTGAGAATAAATTGACTCATAGAATGAATCATAAAATGAGTAGTAAATTCTATTATTCTATGATTCATAGTTTTTTCAAATTTTCTCAGTCTCAACAAAGACTGTTGGGTAGCTCCCAAGAATGTCTCTTGAATATTTTTTAAAAATTGCAGTCACATTTGCCACAAAGTGAAATGAAGATATCACTGCAATTTGAACTGGTCTCTTTACACTTGAGTGAGTAGTACACTTTTTTCATCCTTGCAAGGGTCTAAGTTTTTGAGGTCAGTGCTACTCTGCTCTTGTTATGTGCAACTCTCAAATATATCAGGTGTTTTATCCACATCACTTCTGCCAATACTAAAATTTAAGACAGAACAGAGAGGTTCTGGGTGGGAATTACTTAAAGTTCATCCACCAGAACTGAAAATGCAAATTGCAATTTATGATTTCTGTCATAACCATTCTGTTCTTTGATCATGTATTTAACTGGAGATTTCCACTTCTGGCTTCTACTGTCATTGGAAAAGTTATATTTGTGATTATTTTTTTTGCAACTGCCTCTCTAGAATTATGAGCCAAACACATCACACGTTTTTGAAAAGCAAGGGAGGATAGGACTTTATTCTGTGTTTTGTCAAAACCTACAATTCCATTCCTGAGGCTTGATATAGTTACTTGCTTAGCACTTGTATTTACATGCACCACACTATACATTAAGACTAAAATTGCAGTATATCATGACTTGTTGGAACTTGATATTCTTAAGTACCTCCAGTAATAAGTTCATCTTATTTCATGTAGTCTTAAATAAGGTGTGTCTTAAAATATAAAGGAGAATAACTAAAGACAAATACAGCAGTGTGTAAAACCAATATCCACAAATATGTTTTTTAGAAAACAACATAAATATTTCATCTGAGAGCTTCAATAACAAAATTTTTTTTTTTCTTTGTATTTTCTGAATATGTTTCATTGGCAGTATTTAGCAGCATAGTGACAGGACAGGTTTTACAAAGCAGAGAGCTTAAATGGAAAGGGAAGTTCCCATGAACATAAATACCTGAAAAGCAAATAGCTGTTGTAGCTTAACTCCAGCTTTAACTAAGCACCACACACAGCTACTCCAGTCACTGTCCCCCTGGTGGGTTTGGGAGACAGAATCAGAAGGGTAAAAGCTGGAAAACTTGTGGGTTGAGATAAAGACAGTTTAATAGGGAAAACAAAAGCTACGTGTACATGAAAGAAAAGCAAGGAAGTAATTCACCACTTCCCACGGGCAGGAAGGCGTCCATCCATCTTCAGGACAGCAGGTCCCCATCACATGTAGTGGTGACTTGGATAGACAAAGACCATCATGCCAAATGTCCTTGCCCTCCCTTGCTCTTCCCCCAGCTGTTATTGGGTGAGCATGAGGCCATGTGTTTTGGGACATCCCTTTGCTTAACTGGGATCAGCTGTCCTGGCTGTGTCCCTTCACAATTCCTCATGCACCCCAGATCATGTACAGTAGGATGGTGTGAGAGACAAAAAAGGCCTTGAGTCTGTGTAAAGGCTGCTCAGCAACAGTGAAAACATCTCTGTTATCAGCACTGTTTCCAACACAAACCCAAAACACAGCCCCATTCTTGTTACTGTGATGAAAATTAACTCTATCCCAACCCAAACCAGCACATGTGAACATTTGCTCTCTTGTTAACTTTGGCTTAATGCAAAAACCCATTTTTTAAATAACATGGTGTCACAAAACTAATTAACATGTGTACTTTAGTAATATTTGCTAATTCCCATATGTGTGATTTGGGGGATAGAATAAACAATTTTTTTAATTGCATTTAGGAAACCTGCTTGGAATTCGGGAGTTTGGAATTGGTTGGAGGTTCAGATGAACCAAAGCGCAAAATCCACAGAAAACTTATGGGAGATAACAGTTAAGAATTAAAACTAAAGGCAGAAGATAATTATTGAAACTTGCAAAGGCAGTAATTATGCGTTGTTTGTGCAACCGTATAATAGCAAAAACAACCTCCTTTTTCGCATATAATTTTATCACCACGGCTTGCATACTGACATCCCTTTTAGAATCAATGCTACCTATTAAAAAAAAGTACAAGACCAATGAAATTAATAACAAAGAAATCAGAGATTATGGATGTCTAAGCAAAGTGAAATTGTGAGAGCTGTAAAAATGAGCACCTGATGGTGGTAGAAGAGCAGATGCAGCAAAACATGATGACTTACCATACATTATGTAGACCTTTTTATGATTCAGCTCACAGGTTTTAAAACTGGGTAAGTGTACAGTTTTCCAGTGGATTGTCATTCATTCTTTCATACAAGAACCACATGTAAGTAATGTGGTACACCTCAAAAAGCCATAAAAAATGGGAGTGGCCTGAAAGCCACTATAGTGTAGGTTACATTTTGCATAAGAGTACAGCAAATAGTGACTTTTAAATCTTAGAGCATCTTTCCATTTATCCTAAACTGTAGGTAGGAATTTCAAGAGCACAGTTCTGATCTGACATTAAATTTGTGAAAATGTGCTCTAATGAAAATTACATACTTGGCTGGGTTAAACATTTTACAAGCTCTTATAGAGCAAACTCCCATGTAAAGTTGACTTGGCAGCTTACCAGAAGTATTCCATTTGTTTTATTGCATCCTACATCATGTATTTCTGCAATAGAGCCTTGGCTTTATCCCAGTCAAACTGACTCCAGTCTGCAATAAAGCAAAATTTTTATGAGTGCTCATAGCAAGTGCAATTCTGTGTCTGGTCACTTTTGAAATAAATGAAGATTTGGGATTCATCATTTTGAAAACTCTGGAGCTTAAGTGTTGAAATCAGGGTTTTCAGTCTAATATTCAGACCTAAAATGAAAATTACTTAATTTTCTGAAGAACTAAACACCACTAAATCCGTGAGCATATAATTTTGGCGGTAGTAGCTTAAAAACCAGAATCGAGGCAACATTAGGCATTTAGTTGTTCCATATTACTTTAAACACAAAAAACCTGCTACTACTCTTATAAAAGTGAAGAATTACATAATTTACATAAAATGTGTAGAAATATATATCTACACTTACTCTATACAGGTGAAACCTCAGCTTCCACTAAGGCAGCAGTAAAATTTTGTCAATTGCTACACAGCTAAGATTTCATGCATGGCAATGTAGCATCAAGTATTTTGTCACAATAAGGATACATTTAAAAGAGACTGGCATTTTAAAGGGACCAAGTAGAATTTTTTTCCAAATAAGTCTAAAGATATGATTTCCTAAATATCAGTAAAATATTTTGATATTGACATCTGTAAAAATCTGCCTGACAGCATGTGCCATCAAACAGTGTAATCGATACCTTTCTAAACATCCCTGCTTCTTGTGAAATTGCTCAGAAGCTTCAACTGGGTCAGGACATGTGCTCAAGACAAGCACCAATGCAGCTGAGGAAGATTTGTCTTTATGCAGAGGTCAAAATCCAACCTGGAGATTTGCTGTGAATGGTTTCCAAGATTTGCTATTCCAAACTCTGCAAGTGCAGAGGTGCTCAGAGGAAATAATGATACAGCTCTACACAAATGCAGAAAAGATTAGCAAAATGAACTGCGCCTTAGCAGTAAATCCTTTGCTTCTTGAACAATACCTGACAAAATCAGATGTATCCTATTTTTTCATTGTTATACAAAGAGAAAAATAATTAAGAATTTTTAAAAAAATCAATCATCTAGGATACTAATTTAAAAATTTATCACATCTAGAAACAACTGCCTCAGTATATCCACAAGCAAAAGAAAGAGCTCTCTTCAATCTACTAATTCAAATAATGTTATCTTTAACTGGTAATGCTTCAAGAAATTGAGGTCAGCTTCTAGAAGCTGGACCTGCTCCATATCAAAGGGAGGAACTACAAAAGAGCAGTCTCTCCAAGTAGTCTTACTGAAGCCACTGCATTCACAAATATAGACTGTAAATGGCACTGTACAGCTGTAAAAAAGCCTCTAAAAAGCAGGAAGAGCAGACACAAACTACCTTTCAGGTCTATGTTCCTCCATAACAGCTATGAATCTACAAGTTAGTCTGGGTCTACCTTAAACCCAGCTTGAAATGGCTTATAGAGAGCCATGCCCACATTCTTTCAGGACTCATATTTCATTAGTCCTTTCACAAAGAAGTATTGGAGCTTGGAAGAGGAAGAATTCAAAAGGAGCCATAACTTTTCTGCAATAAAGAACTTCACAATTAATTTCTGAAACCTGATCAGTCTTGAGTCTCAGGCAGCTTTTGTCACCTTTTTTTTTTCTTTCTTCCTCCTGTTGCTCCATAGGAAAGGGTTCCTAATTGTTGTGTCCCCATTCTGGATGAACATGAATTCCAAAGAATTTTACATATGGAACTACCATTTTCTATGCCATGATTGTCTAGTCCATACCGTGTCAATAATCTTATATCTAGGTCATAAATATGACAGAGATAAAACAAACAGATTTTTATGCTTCTAAGATAAAAGCCCCTGGAACTTCAAAGTGAACACATATTTTATTACATTCACTGGGAGCACACTACAAGGATTAAAACAGAATCAGAAGACACATACTGCATAAAAATCAATAAATAAGTCTTTGGGTCTTCTCTGAGCAGGAGGATTGAACTAGGTAATCTCTTGCATCTCCTCTAACTTCACTGACTTTGTGGTAACAAATAGATCATTTTCAGACAGACAGCTGTGCCCATCTTACTGCTAGAGGAAGTTTTTTGTGTGAGGTGTTTTTGTGTCCCATCAAACAAGGGCACAAACACTGACATGGTCTGGGTTTGGGACAAGGAACAGGTAAGTGTGGGAAGAAGGGAGAAGTACTCCACATACTCTTTTGCGTTGCTTCTGTGGAGGTGGAAGAGGAGTTTTGAACTGCCCCATCGAGGTGTGTGACAAGATCCTTTTATGCAGGCTGAGGAAACAGAGAAATGGGCTTTAGGAAACTACTTACAGACAGAGCTGAGCTGGTGTCTTTGAAATTGTTCAAAAATACATCCAACGAAATGAGACACTGTCACTATGAAAAATATACTTTTAAAACAATGGCTTGAAAATCACAGAAGTATCTTTCAAATATATCCAGTTTCTTTTGTTATCTAATTTAATGAAGATAGGACTACCAATCCCATCCTTTTGAATTTCTTTCTGTGCACTTCATCTCAGTCATGCCACATAAATCACATAGTGTCTTCAAGCCATGACACATCCAGCTTAACAAGGCATTGCTCTTGAGCAGAGAGAATACTCTGTGAAAATCAAATAAAGAGAGTTACAAATAAAAGTTTAGGAAGTGCATCCCTTTCAGTAGGGAAAAATACAAGCCTATAAAACAAACAGCATTATGAATAACATTCTATTTCTGAAAGTGATTTGAACACATTCCTTATGTCAACTTTTCAACTGAGGGAGAAGTTGTATTTAAGCATGCCTAGAAATATGTTCTTAAGTTCCACTCATATGTTGAAGTATTGAGTATACTTTTCTAGACTCAGGCATGCAAACGACGTAAAAAACGTGCATGGTTTAGAGGATACTTTATCTTGGAAAAATATTAATTGTGGTCCTACATATTAATATTTTTAAGTCTAAACTCTTGGAAACCACCTTTCCCTCTTGTCTATAAATACCCCTGTAAACCTCAGATGTCTAATCTTTGATGGATGTCTTTAACCCAAGCCTGTTGCAAGGTACCAAACCCAAGTCTCAAGGCTCCTGGAGGCAGAATTCCATTCCATATCTCTAAATCCTCCTCTTTGCTGTGGGATTTCAAGGCACAGCGTAAAGGTAGACAGGACCTTGTCAGAAACTGAGGAAGACCTCAACAAACATTGGTGCATATTGTGTGCAGAGTCTGACTAAGCTGTATTAGGAAGAGCTTCTCCAGATTATCGTTCCCTTCAAAAGTCTTAGCAGTTTTACTAAATAGTTGAAAGAGGAACAGATTAGCTTTAGATGAGCCCAGTAACTTAATTACAGCCAAATTCTGGAGTAATTCACTAGACTATCTGAAAACATTACTCTTGATTGTATGTGCTAGACCACAGTTTCAAGTAAAGATGCCATAGACCCTCAGTCCTCACCAGTGACTCCCTTATTTTTTCTCTAGCAGTACCACTGTATTAGATGCCAAACACATGCAAGAGCACTGGGGAGGCAAGATGACAATAAAATTAGTTTGTTTTAAAATAGGGACACCTGCAAGGCAGCATATTCTTATTTTTGTTTTGATGGTGAAAAAGCAGAGGAAAAAAGTGAAATATTAGGGAAAACCAGAGAAGAACCTGATCCCTTTAAAGAGTTCTTATGTGACCTTGAAGAAAGTTGATTTAGTCAAATGTTGCTTGATACTTAGCTTAAATTTGTCTGCCTCACATTAAAAATGATCTGATTTCAAAAGTTGATGAATAGTAATCAGTCATGGAAAAAGATGGTAAGAGGAACTTGCAGAATTTCTGTCAGAGAAGTTTGCTAATAACAGCTTAAGCAAATGCATGTAGAGAGAGATCCAGGCATTTCAAACCCTAGAAGACTGTGGAACAGAAGACGATGAGCACTCTAGGTCCAAGAGTATTTTGTAAGATTTATTTAAGCATCTTAACCTTAAAAAGAAATTCACATATATGTATACATGCATATGTTTATATATGCTTTAAAAGAGAAATAAATTTTATTTGTCACCTAAACTAAGATTTAATACAGAATATATGCTGGAAGTAAAGCATGAACATTTTTACAACTTCAATGACCGCATCAGTTTCTCATAATGTACATACAAATAGAATGAATGCTTACTTGAGGTATAGAATAAAGAAGCCTGGTCTACACTGTAGGATAAATTCATAAAGCCCATGCTAATCCCATCTCCTAGAAAATATTTTAAGCTTTTTTTTTTTTTCCTAAAAATATTCTAGTTTGTAAGTGTGGACATTTTAGTGCAATTTAATAAGATGCTGTCTTGGGGCACTTAAAACATGGGTAATGAAAAATGCTATTTACTTGAAAGATATTCTAAACAAACCTGCTAAAAACACTACAAAGAAAAACTGATACACAGGATCTGCCTCTGGCAGACTTGCTACTGCAAAATGCATGACAGAGTGGTGACAACTGAGTATTTCTCGTGAGTGGCGCGCTCACTCACTTTATGAATTTTCTGTAACATTTCTTCTGCCTCCTTCAGTCTTGTAGTAATGTAAAAGAAATAAATTTTCCCACTATATTTTTGCATGTTCTCTGTAATTAGAAACTGAACACTGGAGGAAACTTTCTTCTCCCAAGGCTGAAGTGGTTACAGGGACAGCTTATCAAAGCACATTTGGTATGTAAATGTTAAGTCACGCTGAAGGAGACCTGACTCCACTTAAATTTCTCTCACTCTCTTCTGTTCACCAAAGGCAGAAACTCAGGACAAAGGATTATTTCTATATTGGGTACTGTGCACCTCTAAAATAATGAAGTAAACTTAAAACCCAGAGGACTCTGCAGCATTTTGTGGCTTTAGAGCTGCAGAAGTTAATACCAAGAGAAGGTAGTAGCTAATATTCATTCTACAGGCACTGTGCCAGCAGATCATGTAAACTGACTTCCTGATCAAAAATTCTGAAGAATTTTTTTCTGAAGAAGAAAAAATTATATAATATGTTCTGAAGGTTTTAAAAGTAATCAGTTGATGACCTTTACTTCAACAAAGTAACATCTCAGCTCTGCTTTCTGGGCAGGGTGGAGATATCTACGTTATTTTCAGCTACAGAGGGACAGCCTACTCAAAATGTCAATTAAATTATGCCACACCACAGAAGTTGAGGAATGTCTTTTAAGTAGAAATCTATATGGAATATGTGCAAATAGAAGTTGTTTTCCAAGAAAGGGAAATGTACCCAATTCCGTAAGGCTCCCTTATTTAAAAAATCGTAGAATGGCCTGGATTGGAAGGGACCTTGGAGGTCGCCTAGAACCAGCCCGCCTGCCACAGCCGGGGATACCTTCTGCTACATCAGGCCCACCAAAGCTACATCCAGCCTGGCCTCGGGAGGGCAGCTTCCAGGTACCCACAGCTTCTTTGGGCAACCTCTGCCAGCAATTCACCACCCTCACATTAAAGAATTTCCCCCACCATTCAATCTAAACCTACTGTCTCTCAGTTTAAAGCCATTTCCCTTCATCCTGTCACTGCTGTAACCCCACTGGAGAAGGCCACCAATTTTGTCAGGCATTATCTACTTGGTGAAGGCACAGTGTTGACTGGTCATCAACAATTACCTAACTATTTTTCCTGTGCACTTTCCAGGAGCATCTGACCTATGATGTGTCCAGAAACACAGGTGAGACTTGCTGGTCTGTAGTTCTCCATTCCATCCTTACATACTCTTTTTAAAATGTGGATTATATTTTCCCTTTTCCAGGCAATGAGGAGATCACCAAACCACCACTACTTCTCAAATATGCTGGACAGTGTCTTAGTCACTTCCTTTGCCAGTTCCTTCAGGATCCATGGATATATCCCATCAAGTCCCATGGACTTGTGCACCTTCAGGTTTCTCATATGGTCTCAAACCGATCTTCTCCTATAGCAGGTGGTCCTCCAGTGTCTTCACTTTCTGTGACTTCTGCAATTAGGGCAGTGTGGCTGAAGCACTCACAAGGGGAGACTGAGTAAAAAAATTCCTGGAGAGCCTCAGTCTTCCCCATGTTTCTGGCAACCAGGTCTCCTGCGCCCGTCTTCTTTCAATCATCAGTGTACCTGAAGTAAATTTTCTTGTTGCCCTTGATGTCCTTGGTGAGTTTTAATTCTATCAGGACTTCAGCTTTCCTAACCTTATCCCTGGCTGGCCAGACAGTATCTTTGCATTTTTCCCAGGCTGCTGTCCTTAGTTCCACCCTCAGTGCACTTCCTTTTCATGTTTGGGTTTATCCAGGAGCTCTTCATTCATCCACATAGGTCTTTTGATATTTCTGCCTGACTTCCTCCTTACTGGAATGTATCACTCCTGACCTTGAAGAAGATGATCCTCAAATATCAACCAGCTTTCTACGGCCTCTCATCCCTTCAGGGAGTTATCCCATGGTACTCAACTGAGCAAATCCCTGAGGAGGCCAAAGTGTTCTCCTCTGAAGTCCAGGATAGTGAGGTTGCTGTGTGCCTTCCTCACTGCCCCAAAGGTCTTGAATTCCACCATTTATGGTCACTGTAGCCCAGGCTGCCCTTGGTCTTCCCATTCCCCGCCAGCCTCTACTTGCTGATGAGAGCAAGGTGCAGGATAGCACCTTTTCTTGTTGGCTTCTCTGTCACTTGGAGAAGGAAGCTGTCATCACTGCATTCCAAAAACCTCCCAGATTGCTTATGTCCTGCTGTGTTCTCCCTTGAACTGCACTCAGGGAGGTTCAAGTCCCCTCTGTGGACCTGGCTGCTCCTCTCTGTCTATAGAGAGACTCATCTTCTCCGTGTTCTGCAGCGGCGTGGCCTTAAGATAC